>NC_036855.1:63179878-63213782 GCF_002910315.2 Salvelinus sp. IW2-2015
TAGATTGTTGCACTGCGCTTTTAGAAGTGTATTTGATTTGCACAGCAGTATGTCCAGACGAAGGGACATTTGAGGCATGATGTGACCCATTCAATATTTACAGTGAACCTAAGGCTCAATTCAATCCGTATTGCCAAAGTTCAGCGCTATCGTGCAATTGAATTTTAAACGGAATGTTCCTGCGTTCGCAGAGTTTGCGTTCATGGTAAACACTGCATATGTCGGCTCAATCGGAAATTACCTTCAAATTTCAAGTACGACAATAGGGATTGAATCGAGACCCTAGTTTACCAAAAGCTGCATGGTTAATGTGGCACTTCATTTCACTTGACAATTGATTCAAACAGCTGCAAGGGGATAACAATTGTAAAATCAATGTTTTAGGGTCAATCTTCTCTGCCTGAACTACTTTGATGTTCTATGAATTGCGTCGGTGGGGTCAAAACTTTTGGAATAGTCAGCCCTGGCTGACAGGTCATCCGACACATGCAACAGGCTGAAGATTCCTTAATCAAGTGTCATCTGCTGTCTAAACTAAACACATTGAATTCCGATGACAGTTCAGTTCCTATTTTACATATTTAGGCATCAAATGTTTCCTGTCAGTATTATTTGAGTAATATCAGACATACTTACCACAACTGATATTTTAACGATATACATTTGAGTTTTTGTCTGTATTCTGTTCTTGTTTTCATTCCCAATCAACATTTTTATTGAACACATCCATTGTGGGGAGTGCTTTATGTATTTATAACACTATAAACTATGCTATAACCACTCATGATAACAATCACAAATTATAACGATTTCTACAAAGTTTCTGATTTTTCACCACAAATGTGTAACATTTTCAAATTTAGACAGAAACAATCTCATGAACAAATGTGTATAAGGAACAGAAATAGGATGAACATTTAAATGAATAATGTAATCATATGATCATATGACTGCTACTGTATGCCTACTGTCAAATTCTTTAAAATGCATGTATAATTCATGTAATCACTTTTCTGTGTGTTGGTACATTTCTGAATAGCTAATGCATTTTTTATTTTTTTTACATAATGAGATTTTACATAAAATATATAGTGTATGTTATCAAATCTGAAAGTGACCTAATCATACTAAACTTGTGGTTACAGCTTTTAAAACCTATCGACCTGCTGAGTGTCAATAATCGTAATCATTTGGCGTTGTCCTGAATATTTACTATTTGTAATTAACAATCAGTCTGATTTATGAAATAATATGTAGATTTTACAGATTTGTCAGACTTTTAAAAATGTAGAATAATTATATTATAGTAATAATCAGAACAGTTTCTGATTTAGGCTAATGAATGAATATTCTACCAACCTGTTTGTGTTGATTTGATCAATAGTGCCAGGCATATCAGCCTCCATATCGGTGTATCCTTGGTTGTCCCCATGGTGAACCTGTGGGTAGTGAACAGGTCCTACACAGGTGATATGAGAGAGGTGCTTAAGATGGATCTGGTTTTTATAACCACCTGTATTTGAGGAGGGACCTTAAAGGTTAACACAAAGGTGGGGCCAAAGGTTAAACATGGCTCAACGACGACTTTAAGACTTCAATGTTCTGTCTATGAGGTTTTTCAGTATATTAACAGTATATTAAGCATGAGCATTTTTATACAGATTTAGCTATTTTCATTAAGTATTCGATTATTGGGATTAGTTGTGTACCCCTATTGTTATTATAAACTCAGGGGGTTCATAATGTCCTTTATTATAGACCTACACATCTATATTGCACAAGAGAAGTTACTTAATAGTCTTATGTGATTCCATTTTTACAAGGAGAGGTGCCTTCCTTCCTCATTCAGTATCTATCTCAGGCAGCATCTCCACTCCAGTGGTTTAAGCTTTTGGTATTTGGTATTGTATTAGGATCCCCATTATCCAAAATGCAGCATATACTACTCCTGGTGTCCACAACACAATACATGTTTTTTTCTTTATGTAATGTAAATTTGAATGTATAATTACAGATACATTCATAATAAATAAGTAGTGAGGTTTGATAGAACAAAAAAGTGTATCTCCACAGCCATCAAAAACTCAGCCAATGTATCGCGGATTAATAATACATTAATCCACTCTATTGGCTCAGTATCTTGAGCACACATTGTCCAAATGCAAACATTTGTCTCGCTGCTGTTGCTCAAAGGAGCGATCGGGCTAATTGTATTCATAGTTAGTATTCATGGACTAGTGTGACTCACCGAGCTGATCCAGGAACTGCATCCTGATTAAAAATATATATATATTAAATTGAAAATAATTCAAAAATTATTTTAACACACTAATGTGCATTTTTGCACAACTATTGTAAGTATTATTTCACAACTATTATAACGTTAATCACTTCAGCTTTCTCATATGGCCACTAAGTCGATCAACAGTATCAAGCTATTATTTTTGGGGTGTTTTTAAACTCAATAGGAATAACTAGTTTGTATATAGCCCATGCTGTTGCAAAATGAACTTAGCTTTAGTAACATATTAGCATTTTTTATGTTTCATAGCATATCTATGTTTTCCAAATTCATGTTTGAAAATGTTACTTTTTTTACTTTTTTGTCAAACGTTCCCTGTTCAATTGATGGTTGTCATTTTAAGGCTTATGGTTATTGGTAAGATTAGACATACCTTCAAACCCTCACTTTAAGCATACATTTTAAAAACGTCAATATGTTACGTGTCTCAACATAAATATGTGCCACATGTAAAATATCACACTAAACGACCAGAAAGTACACATTTGACTTAAAACCCATTAAACAAGTTTGCTATACCTGCATGACTTTCTACATTTCATTTTACATTGATACTAACTTATTTTACCACCGATGTATATGTAACTGCCAAAATAAAGGAATCACTTGAGTAAATGAGGGATACAAATTGAAAAGCAGGTGCTTCCACACAGATGTGGTTCCTGAGTTAATTAAGCAATTAACATTCCATCATGTTTAGGGTTGTGTGTATGGGGTCTCTGTGTGTGTGTGTGTGTTTCAGTCACCAGATCTCAACACAATTGAACACCTATGGGATATTCTGGATCGGAGCCTGAGAAAGTGTTTTCCACCTCCATCAACAAAACCACAAATTATGGAATTTGTCATGGAAGAATGGTGTTGCATTCCTCCAATGGAGTTCCAGACACTTGTAGAATTTATGCTGAGGCACATTGAAGTTTTATGTTCTAACGCCCAATTAAGATACTTTATGTTGGTGTTTCCTTCATTTTGGCAGTTCTGTCAAGCCAAATCCTGTTTGGTTTTAGTGATTTCCTGCCATGAATGTAACACATTAGATATTGTACCGTCAGGTGATCAACATTTGTGGAAGAGTTGCCTTTTTTTTATTAAGTCAATCATCTAACTTTTTTTTTATCATCCATTGTGACAGAGCCGACCTATGTGTGAAATGATCATATCTGTATATGATCATGTCTTACATTCATCTGCTATAGGGAAGAATCTGTTGCAGTTTCCAGCCTTTAAATGTCTTTCACACCGCTTGGCTATGGCATTTGCCCTTGTGTCTACACCCCAGGTGGTTTCTTTCCTAACAAAGCCTTCACTGAATAGCCCTATCCATCCTTCCCCACGCATCCCCACCTAGGTCTTGCCAAAGGCTGTGTGCGGCTCCACCTTACCCAAAGGCTTCAACAATGTTTGATGATTTTAGCAGCTCTGGGTTGCGTATTTGGCTGCTCTATCGTCATAGCTTATACTTGGTGTTTGTATAGAACCATTATAACACAAGCTCTGGGTAAATAGATTGAGGTTGAGAGTAAACTCAATTCAGCATACAGAAGTAATATTATACAGAGCAAGTTGATGAGCACTCTGAATAACTCAAACAAACTGTGATATTTATGGGTGACAGCTTAATGTTAAGTGTAACTAAAGGTTAGATTGAGTAGGTTGATACAGGAACTTTATGTAAAAGTAAGTGTAATATTAAAACATGTTGAATAAGGTGGGAGAAATGACTCAGGATTAACTATCAGGGTGGAGCACACCAGTTGAGCAACATATGTTTACTGTTTATTGGCTATATAGGCTAGTAAAGAGAAGTTCTCTACAACACTATGTTTGAGAAATGTCTACATTTTAAAAAAAATACATTTGCTTAATTATTTGACCATTATATTATTTCATGGGTATTTTACTGTGCCTGGTCTAATTATGTTATATGTATGACCCACTTCCTGTGAGCTCAGAGTTCCTTTTGATGACTTGGCAGCAAGTATACAGTGCCTGTAGCTGGGTAAAACTAATAAACAGTCCTAGTATTATGGCCTTGGGCAATGGGTCCCTATTAAGTTGACCCTACCTGTTCTACTGCATACTTTTAATCTCACAGAAATGTTGTTTGCCTACGTAGGTGGGACTTTCATATGTTGATTCAGCGTCAATACAATTAGCATTGAAATGGTGTATCTAATCCACTCCACCTCAAGGCGTAATCTACTAAAAAATCTGTCTATCCTGCCCATAGCACTTGGCACCACACTGACTTTTTTATTTAAATCAATTGTATGTTTTTGAAAATCATTTCTCTTTCAGGTTAGGGTCTTCAAAAAAACTGTCAAAAGTATTTTTCCTTTTAAACAGCCTCTTAAGCCTCAACTAACTAAAAGATGTCAGCAACATGTCCTTTTGGACACCAACACTTGTTTATGCCAGTTGTAGACAATGTCAGTACAACATGATCATGTTATAAAGCAGGTAGAGTGCTCTTTTCTGCAATATTAGTTTTTGATTTGAATTAAGTCTATTTCACATGTTGTCTGATTGTTTGTAGGCTACAACATCAGTAAGGTAAGTTCATCTGTAACAGTGGACTGGTTATAATAGCAAAATAGTTATTTCATTCCCTCCAACTAGGTGGGAACCTTCCCATTTCTGTTGACACAGTTTGACAAACACTATCAAAAAATTTGAAAGAAATCGTTTAAGTGCATAATACTTTATTACTTTATTATTCCTCTAAGAATGAAATTGTGTCTTTAGTACTGTATAGGGAGAGCACAGGGTCAGCCACAGTGCTGAGTCTAGACAGTCTAGAGGTTAGCTAAGTAAGTTGCTCAAGGACAACAGTAGGAGGTGGTGCCAGGATCTGAAACCAGCAACCTTTAGATTTCTGATCCGTTTTGGTGTCTGCAATCAAATATTTCCCAACTTAATTCAAAAGGAATGAAAACAAGAACGTGGTATATATGCATAGCCTATTGCCAACTTTATTTATGTTTTTTGAATGGCTAAAACAAAACAAAATTTGAAAAAAAGCTGAAACTATTTCTCCTATGTTTAGCAGATTACTTTGCAGGAAAGTGAACAAGTTGAATGTAAATAGAGAACTAATCTAAGCAGTAAATGGATGGTAGTGAGAGTTATTCATCTTCTCCTGCGTCGTGACCTTGTGACCTGGGTCGCCTCTGGGGTCACGCACTCTGTCCCTCGGCAGCCACATTTATGATGTGGATGTAGGAGTGGTTGAACTTTGACCCGTCTGGGCAGATCATCTCCACTTCCTTCTTGTGGTGGATACTTCCCGACAGCAGGTACAAGAGCGCTCCATCATGTTGGCCTCAAGAGAATACCTGAAAAAAAAGAAGGGAGAGTGATGTTATTAAGTGGATGTAGTGATGGTAGCAGTTGTAATTATATAACATTAGCTGCGTTTAAACAGGCAGCCGAATTCTGATGTTTTTACATCAGATGAGCTCTTTTGACAATAATTGGGCAGAATATCAGCATAGGGCTGCCTTTGTAAACACAGCCATTGTAACATAACATATTAGTGAAAATATATGTTGTAGTTTGCATTTAGACAGGCAGCCCAATTCTGTTTAATTGGGAGGATTAATGTGTTAGTGTTCCTGAAATATTTCAGTAATGATCAAAATACTCACATGGCGTAGGTGCCCCAGGATCCACCGCATGTTGTCACTTCCACCTCGTTTTTGCAGAACTTGCAGCCATTGCTGTCCAGGTACACTTTTCCCTTTGTCACGTTGCATGCCTTAGTTATTGGAATACCTGCACACAAAAGTGTCAATTTCAAAAGCTAAAATAGTTTTTTCAATGCATGATAAAGGGCAAGAATGATTTACAAATGTCTATCAAAAAGGATGGTGTTAAAAAGACACTCACAGACATGGCAGCAACCATCTGGAGCAATGACTTCAGTTCCCTTAAAAACAAGAAAATGGAAGAAAAAACAAGAACATTTTTAAGTCAGACGTAGCGTTTACCAAACTGTCTCCACATGTTTTTCAGTGCAGTGTTCTTGCATTGTTCACTTTAAGCAGCAGGTGTCAATAACCTCACATAAATACACAGTAGGTATACTATATTAAGCAACAGGCCTTGGTCTGAGTGACTGGGCATGTTTAAACTGTATTTCACAAGTATGATTTTTCACATTGTCCAGTTGTTTTTAAATGGGCCAGTTTCCCAGACCCAGATAATTTGCCAGATGGTTATTGTAACTTACGGGTATGCAGTCTTCTGGGTAGAAGTCAGGGCACACAGTCTTAGCCTCAATTGGGATGAATTGGTCCATAATCTTTGCACACTCAAACTTGAGACACTTGTCTCCAGATGGTATCCAGACAGAACCAGGCTGTAGAGGTGAGAATGTGAAATATATCAACAGGAGATTCTTCAAATGATAAAAGATAAGATATACTATATCATTGCTAAGATAGTTATTTTGCGTAACACTTGAGTGCTAGATTACAATTACATGTTGCTCTTTTTAAATAATCAGGCTAAAATAGGACTGATATGTTTTATGAATTGTAAAAAACAAAATGCAATTTGCGAATCTGTGTGAGAGATAAATAATGCTGCCTGATGCTATTTTACCTGAATAGTGTGTGTGGTATTATCTGGCAGCATAACCACACAGCTTGTCTGTACACACTTCCCACAACACTGCCCAGGAACGGCTTGATAATCATAGCCCTGAAAGGAAGAAGACAGACCAGAGAGGAGAAAACCTTTATGATCTCTCTTATACCAATGTGTGATCCTGGTAACTCACAAGTAATTACACTTATCCAGTAGTAGCCCAATAGTGGACACATAGGAATCAGGGTTATTATAATATTTTGAAATTGCTAAGAATTCATCAAATATTAGACTAAGTTGGTTAAATTACATATGAGGCCAAAGGGTGTCGATGTGTCAATAGAGATCACATACCTGCTGGCAGTGAGTGTCACATTCAGTAGGTTGACACTCAATGATATGTAGATGGGATTGGGCATCCACCCTGTCACCACACACACAATTCTTACACTTGTCCCCAGGAACATTGGCACCAGGCTGGAATGAGAAAATACAATATTTCAATGGAAAATCTATGAATTGATGCTTTTTTTGTCCTATCTAATGTGGATGGATGGATTGACCAAAAAATATTGTTGCACCCTGATAGCTTAATGAAGGTATTTGTTTAGTTGAACTTATTTTTTTATTAATGTATGCAAGTAAAATAACATTGTCCTCTTTTATTAAGTTACATTCAAAAGTGTTGATCATTTATAAGTGGTGGGACTGGCCAAATAACATAGCATAGAATGCATCCGCACCTGATATTCAGTGTTGTTAAACACACAGACATCCTTTGGTACTGTGGGGCAAAGAACATGGAAAATCATTCAATACTGCAACTAACATGTTGGGATTTCTAGGATATGCACAAATACTGTACACACACACTCAAGCACATGCAAACGCATACTCACGGCATTGATAAGTTGGGCAGCAGACTCCCATAGTTGCCTCTGTCTCGAATCCGACTGGACAAGTTATCTTGGAAGCAGAGCATCGTGTGACATCACACTCTGTTTGGAAAGAAAAAAATATTGTAAAAAAAATATGTTTTTACTGAGTTGTTCCAAAGCCTCCATAAAGAGCATATTATCCAAAGAAGTCACTCACCGCATTTGTCCTTTTGACAACAGTCAACGGTTTCTACGACCTTAACTTGGCCCTCCTGACCACAGGTGAGAGGAGGCTGATGTTGGCATGCCACAGGCTGGCACTGGATTTCCAGACTGTATGGGTCACACACACAATCCTGGCAGTTGCTCACCCAGGTCTCATTAGCCTGCAATGAGGAACATTTTAAGCATATCAAGGTCTGTATGGACACTACCAGTACAAAGTTCAATCATTCAGTGTGTGGAATCCTAAATTACTGAAGCGCTTTGTTCTATGAAAAGCACTATAGAAATGTAATACATTATTATTATTGTAGTTATTATTATTGCATACATTATTGTACATGATTGTCAAAGTGAACTACCCACATGATGTTAATGTGTATATCAGAAATGAATAGTTTATCTGCCCTCCTAAAACCCATAAGTGAAATTCAAACACAATTTTACCTCTTTCCATTCTCCATTTGGCAACGGGCAAATATCTGATGAACCAAAGAGAAAAAAATACATTAAAAAACGAAGTCATTGAAGTCCATTACACTACTTAGTTTTGATAATATACTGTATGTACCGGAATCACTTGATAAATCAATATCAATCAAAATAAACCAAAACCCACACCATTGAAGTATCTGAAAAATGCTGTGGACATTTTTTTATTTTTTTTTACAAAAAGCTAAACCAGCTTTCAAAAGACAACTACAGTAGCAATGAACAATTAACACTTTGTGCTTCCCAAAGTGAAGGTCAGCAGGATGTAGCTCCTATTACAATACAATACTGTAAGTCACCACACCCTCATTATACAATGCTGTTATTTGACCATTCTTACCACAGCTGGGGATACAGTAGTTTGAGCTGGAACTCATAAGAGTGGTCCCAGGGGGACAATAACATCCCTCCAATTGTATATCTCCCATGACGCTGAACTCATTTTGAGTCTGGATAAATTTGAAATTGTACCTGCAGAGATATTCAAAAAAAGTTTCAATAGCTGAGAGACTTTTCCCAATCATTATACCCATCCACTGAACAACAACAGCATTATACATACCAGGCATTACAGGTTGGTTCAACTTGTGGRCCGCAGGCATTATAAACCTTGGGTTTTTCGCATGTGAAGTCTGTAGCAGGAGATAAAAAGGTAAATAACCAATAAGCTACATCATAGAGAGGCTATCTGAGCTTTATGGTCTTGAGGAGTGACCTACTTACCACATTGTCCATTTGTATAATTTCTCCACTCAATACAGACTCCTGCTTGTGCACATGCATCACCATAGGTCTGCAAGCTGGTGCAGCCAATGGTAACATCATCCATATAACACACATCAAAGATACATGCCACAAGGAATGGCTCGTAGGGGATTATCTTATGGCAACTCTCAAAGACCCTTGAAAAGATGTCACGCTTCAGTTAGAGTAGATACTTAAATATGATAATTCACTTTGTTTTGTCATGAGGCTTTGTCAAATGATTGCCGTGTTTTAGTATGTCAAGTTATTGTTCGCACTGAGATTATTCTGATTGAGAGGTTATCGATACTACAGAGTAGATTTATTGTGAATACTAATTGCTACGTACTTGCTTTGAATGAGATGACAAATGGGTGGATCGCAGCCTGTTGGTTGTGTTGGTGCCTGCTCTGGTGGTGGTGGTGTGCACTGACTGTTATTGTGGTCAGMAACATGCCATTGGTGTGCCATGTCTGGACAAGATGAATCGATAGTCCCATTTGGCAAGCGGCAGTCATCTGTCCGGTTGTTGTCACATGTACCTGAATAAGATTGAAAACCATCGTTAGACAATGAGACATCAGGGGGGTAATCATGGTAACAGAGTGACCATAAAACACCTGTACTCACCACACTGTCCCTCAGTGTTGCCACTGAACTTGTCCCAGGGCAGGTATATGCTAAACATAAGACCAGTGAAAGACACCTTGGCATTAATTGCTGGTATGACTAAAAGGGTCTCAATTCCATTGTCTGTGATGCGGAAGTCCTTGGTCTCATATGCTGGGATGATGCGTTGCTGGTTTACATAAATCTAAGACAAAAATATTAAGAGATCGACAAAATGGTTACAATAATTTGTATACCCTATATCTAATACATAGAGGAAGTATATCCATCTTAAATGAAAGCTAATAAATATTTAAGCTAATCGAAAATCTAATCTCTATTATAGGAAAAATGTCTTGAACATACAGTATTTGAGATATTTTAGTTACCAGACTTGTGAACACTCCATCAACATCCTTCGTGGTCATGAATATCTTGTAAGATTGGTAATAAATTGTCAGAGACTGAGGRCAGGAAAGTCCATCTGGGGCATCACAATAGTAATTGTCGATTACAACACTGAAGTTGTACTTTGGCAGGATTTCTTTGACCAAGACRTAAGAACAATTTCCTTGGAAGCCATAGTATGTTCCATCAAAGGTGACATAGTGAGGRTCTCCCCAACCATAGCAGATACCTTTGTAAGAAGAAAACAATTAGCATTTAGAAGGACACGGATATGGTAGTTTTATGCAAAATGAATGGTGCTGTGCTGAACTTTTTCCAATGTTAGACATTCATGTACATTTACTGCTATTAACTATAAGATAACTCTAAACCAGTCAAGAGTAAGGATTATGTTTCAGATTTTGAACTAAAATCAATCGCTAAAGTGCATTTTGTAAAACAAAGACTAAACTTATTTTTAAATTTGTTGTGAACTTACATTGACACACATAGTGGAAACAGCATCCAGATTCGTCATACACTTTGATTGGAGGATAGTTATTTTCACATGCTATAGGCTTCGGAGTCTCACAATGTACATGCTCATTGATAACTTTCCCGTTGGCACATGTTCCGTTGATGCACTGGTTATGTATCCAACTGTCACCATTCTACAAACACAGAAAAGTATTAGGCATACAGGAAATGTCTACAAAATCATAATTTTTTATTAATCACCCTTTTGTAAATAATAATTCCAATGGAATGTTTCCAAAAAGGTTAGATATAGAAGAGAAAATACCAGTTTTGGAGGATCTACATAGGGACAGTTTTTCTCAGTTGGAAATTTTGTGGTGGTGGTTGGTCTTTCTGTTGTATGTGGTATTGTTGTTGTTGTTGTTGGGAGCAGTGTAGTGGTGGGTGAAGTAGTGGTAACTGGGGTAGTTGGTACATCACAACTGACGGAACGGATTTCTACTTTGCAAGTCTTGTTGCAGAGACCAATGTAGCACCATCCATCATGGTCAGAGACATTGTAAACAATTGAGCCTGAAAGTATTTAGAAGAGTATTACATTTTGTACAATTTAACATGTATAATTCAATATAAATTGAACATTCGAATGGCTGAACTAATGGTAATATACAAAAGGTTTCAAATGTGAAAAGGTGGAGAAAAAAAAACTTACCAACGGAGAAATAACGATGATTGAAAAAACAAAAACAAACGTTTCCAGTGGATGGACTTGTTGGTGTTATTGTTCCACCAGTTGTTACAGGAAATGAGGTTGTAGGAAAAGTACTAGTTATGGGTGGCTGAGTTGTTGTTGTTGTTGTCGTGGGAACCAATTCTGTGGTGATCGGGATGTGTGTTGTGGGCGCACATTGACAACATTTCACTCGTATCTCGTAATCGAAGCACTTTTGCTGAAGACCTTGCTTATTGTTTTGACAAATCAGTCCAACGGATGGATTGCAAGTCACGTCTTGGCCAAGCTGAGAGATCTGAAGTCCAGGGTATTGTTTTGCTCTACATTCAACTGCCTCTGGAGCTGAGCAAATGTGATAACCACTAGCAATGATGTTCTTAATGGATTCATTATCTCCACCTTCAGAGCCAGAGGTTGGCTGACCAAGGTTGATCCAGTCTGACCACACACAACTTTCTTCACCACTGGACTGGGTAGTGTATCTCTCGTTGAGGTTGTGTAGGAGTAGAGGTTGGAGTTGTAGTAGTGTGGAAGGCAGAGTTGTTGTTTTTGTTGTAGATGGAGCTGTCGAAGTGAGGTTGTAGTAGTGGTGTAGGAGTAGTTTGTAGAGGAACTGTTGTTGTTGTTGGTCGGGATGTGTTGTTGGTGCACATTGACAACATTTCACTCGATCTCATAATCAAGCACTTTTGCTGAAGACCTTGCTTATTGTTTTGACAAATCAGTCCAACGGATGGATTGCAAGTCACGTCTTGGCCAAGCTGAGAGATCTGAAGTCCAGGGTATTGTTTTGCTCTACATTCAACTGCCTCTGGAGCTGAGCAAATGTGATAACCACAGCAATGATGTTCTTAATGGATTCATTATCTCCACCTTCAGAGCCAGAGGTTGGCTGACCAAGGTTGATCCAGTCTGACCACACACAACTTTCTTCACCACTGCACGGGGTGTTATACTCCTGTTGAGGTTGATGTAGGAGTAGAGGTTGGAGGTGTAGTAGTGGTGGAAGGCAGAGTTGTTGTTTTTGTTGTAGATGGAGCTGTCGAAGTTAGGATTGTAGTAGTGGGTGTAGGAGTAGTGGCCCAAGGAACTGTTGTTGATATGGTAGCTGGAGCAGTCGATGTCAACATTGTAGTAGTGGGTGTTGTAGTGGTGGTAGGAGTTGTAGTTGTGGTCAGAGGTTGAGTTGAGGTTGGAGGAGTAGTGATTGTCATTGGTTTACTTGTTATTGTAGTTAAAGTGGATGTTGACATTGTTGTAGTTGTGACAGTAGGTGTAGTTTCTTGTGTTGTAGTGTGACATTTCACAGTCTTACAACATTTGACCTTAATTTCATAGTCAAGGCATATTGGAGGAATRCCTTGATCTTTGTTCTGGCATATTAATCCAACCTTCGTATTACATTCTACCTTCTGTCCTAATTCAGACAATGGGACCCCTGGATATCGCACTGCTTGGCATATGACATCTACTGGTTTTTCACAAATATCTTTCCCAGATTCTATAATCTTTTTAATTGATTCATTGTCGCCACCCCCAGGACCAAATTGAGGATAGTCCACATTATACCAAGGTGACCACTCACAAACTGTGCAGGTAGGGGTTTCTGTAGTCAACGTGGTTGTTGATAAAGTGGAGGTGGTTGCTGTTGTAGTTGTTGTTGTCGTCGTAACAGGTGGTCTTGTAGTTGTTGGTGAAATGGTTGTAGGCTTAGATGTRCAAAGATTTTCATCACAGCAGAGGACTCGAACTTGGTAGTTAAAGCACAGTGGGAATGGGCCTGACTGGTCTTCATTTCTGCAAGTCAACCCTTCTGCTACATTACACTGCACCACTTGGCCTACTTGGCTTATGCTAACATTTGGGTACTTCTCGGCTCTGCATTGGATCTTGCTTGGCTTCTCACATATATCGTGTCCCTCTGCTCTTATGTTGTTGTAGGTTTCAGAGTCTCCTCCTGGAGTTCCAAGTGTAGGGAATGTGGTATCAAACCATTGTGACCACACACATGCATATCCACATGTAGTAGTAAAGGTTGTAGGAGACGCTGTTGTCTCTGTTGAAGATGTGGCTGGCTCTATAGAATCAGGGTATACATTACAGTTAGTCAGTTAAATACAAAAATATTTTAAAGTGGTGATAATTTAACACAATCTAATGAAGGTGCCTAATTAGCAATGTCTTCGGCCATTTTGATCACAAGAGATACTTGCTGTAGTTTTTACACTTCATATGCAACAATGGTGGCTGGTGGAACTTTAAACAGAGAGGACGGGCTCATAGTAATAACTGGAATGGAATAAATGGAATGGTCTCAAACACAAACACCTGATTTCCTTGTGTTTGACACCATTCCATTTACTCTTTCCCACTCATTATTATGAGCCGTCCTCCCCTCATCAGCCTACTCTGATATATAACCAAGTCATACTAGTCACTAGTCACTCAAGCATCAGTTTCAGGTACCCACCAGTTGGCGTTGGTGTTGAGAAAGTGAAAACATTTGTTGTCACTGTAGAGAATGATGTAGAGGTAGGAACATTCGTAGATGGAGTTGGATGAGATGGAATAGAAGTTGTTGGAGTTGTAGTTGAACATGGGTACATGTCCCTGTGAATGGTTCCATTCTTCCCACAAACTGCTGTCATACAGCTGCTATGTCCATCTGTTGTATCGTATATGATATGCCCATAGGGGTATTTGTTCCCATTGTAGGTGCAAGTGCAAGCTGAAATGATAAGATATATTTTAGGGTACTGGAATGTTGAAAACATTATTAATGTGTTTTTGTTTTTGTTCAGGGATGCATTCATACCTTGTACATCGTATTTGCAGTCAACTGTCACGGAATTACAATAGCTTTGGAAAAAGAAACATTTACAATTCTACTTAGTTTAATTTTTGACATTCAAACAAAGTTACGGTGTTCACAATTTTAGCCAAGACCAAGATTCTCTGTATTACCATGTCTGGCAGTTTTCTGTGGTCGGTACTTTTTCTCCATTATTGTAGTGTTTTCCATCTCTGCCATAGCAGCCACACTGCTCCTTCTCCACACACTTCATTATATCTTCATCAAAGAAAGGTTGAGCAGGAGGACATTTTGGATAGCAACCTAAAGAAGAAGAAAAATATTMAAATATTAATGATCAAAAAGTAATTGATTGATAGAGGTAATTTAAAGCTAGAATCTTTTGTTGCTACAGCAATTTTTTGACCTATAAATGAATAATATATACTATTAATTCTTGAAGAATATAACTTATAAATGCCTCCTGAGCTTAGTTCAACTGTCGTACCCCATAAGAACCCAAAATACATGTTTGTTTTACCACAATGTTTGTAAACAATACAAATTAAGTCAAACACTGTGTAGCCTCAAAACATGGTTAAAACAATAATTTTTATATCATGAATGGTCAGCCCTTGCATCCATAGCCCTGTATGAATTTGAGAGTGGTTACAATTCTCCTGGGCCATCTCTCAGCTTTTTACCGAAACAGAGGCGGGGTGGCGACTTTGTTACTGTTTCATTTAAGGACTCTAGCTTTAACATTAAAGAAATACTAAGTACCTGTTATAGAAAATTGTTGTTGCCCAAAATAGATCCTAAATTAATGTCTACTGTACCTTCAAGAGGTGGTATCTGAGTGGAGCAGCTCCCGGAAGGATTCCTGCAGGTCTTCATACACTGAGCTCCACATGCCTTGTAGTGCCACTCACATTCTCCAGGGGTGTTGTAGTAATCACAGAACAGTGCTGTATGTGATGGACAAAAGCTCTCTGTAAGTATTATCTTCAATTTGGTTTAAACTGAGTGGATTAAGCATATTTTTATGTCAGCACTTAAATTAATTGAACATTTCGAAACTCACGGCAGATTTGTGGGCTTCTCCAGGCTATGCAGGCTCCAGCCTCATTACAGGCCTCTGCATAAGCTGCCACAGCGGTACAGAAACACTCACAGTCTCCACCACTGTCGCAAGCACATGAGTCTGTCACACAAGCATCATAGAAAGAAGAGGGGTCCACCTAATTGGAGAACATAATTTAGTCAACATGATCATATAAAATTCCAAAACATTCAGTGAACGACTAAAGTCTAAACCTACTTTAGAATGGCAGTCTGCGAAAACTTTGCTCTGTATGATGCTGCACTGCTTCTGTGACCAAGACTGCCTGTAAGGGTTGGCAGTACAGGGGCTCCTTTTGCTCTTTGCATCGGGGCAGCTTGCAGAGACTTTCCAGCTGTTTCCAAAGTCTAGAGGATTGACAACCACTGCCTGGCTCCTGGTAGTGAAGTCATTGTTTGCGTTGCCATCATAGTTTCCACACAGACCACAGACATGTCCCTGAAGAGGACATAGCAAAAGATTCAGTTGAGTGATAAAAAGGAGTCATAACAGACTTGTGAATATCGGTTAATGGAATACTAGAAACATATTTTAATATCTAATTTGTCATCCAATCAAGGTTGAAATGTACCTTGAACTGTGGGTTAAGTTTGATGAACATGCTTGTTTTCCTGTCCCACATGAGAATCAAACCATTATTGGCTTCAATCACAAGGTAGATGCCCATTGTGCGAATCTGGTAAGGAACCGCCTCCCCTGTATTTCTCTCAACGACTTGGTAGTTCCCTTCTGTCAGGATTAATTCATTGTTCTGAAAGAGATTTAAAAAATATATAAATTTATCTAATTACTGATTATGTTATAATGTATGCTATAATGTGTTTTTTTTTTGCCTAGCCTCATGAAGCTTTGATGTGTGTATTTTGTAATGTCTGCTTTATATTATGTATGTATTTATGTATGTATGTATGCATATATGTATGTATGTATGTATGACTGAAAAGTAGTAGTCTTGGCTTCAGTAATGGTATGTGCCAGGCAGGAAGCAGGAATCTAGTTACCCCCAGGAAGAGCTTGATGGCCTTGGAGCAGGTGGTGCCTGTTGTTCCACAAGGGATGTTCTCAGTGATGACTCTGAAGCTGCCATTGGCATTGTTGTTTCCACAGTAGTCCTGTTTAAGGTAGACTCAATTTCAGTCATAAATGTAACAACAGCCAACACAGTATTATGGTGGATGGTACATTATCTCCAACCACACGTGGTAAGTCAATCATTGAAATAATGAAAAGGTTCATCTCGTTGGGAATGCTACAGTAGCATTCACAAAGCAACAGCAGATAATGTCCAAACAGTTTCAAATATTGCTTTTMAGACTCCCCAGAAACACCTACAGTATATACCTTTAAAAAATGAACACAAACCCTTATTGGTCATCATGTATTAATACTTAACCAATAAAACAAATAATATTGGTGTTGATCACTTAGACTATCACGTTACCCTGCAAGCATACCTTTGTAAGAGTGTATTCACAGTCTCCTTCGAAAGTGAATCGTTTCCCGTCAAAAGTAATGTAGTGTCCATCTCCATAAATGGCACAGGTTCCATGGCACAGGTTAGTTGTGCACTGCCATTTTCTGTCTTTACAAGTGCTGAAAGTGGCAAAAACAGATATTAAACTGAAGTCTTAATTGGTTTAAAACCCCAAATGAGGCAAGATGAGCTTACCAGGTATTGCAGTCGACCTTGATTCTGTCTCCTGGTTGGTAAGTAGCTGCATTGTGAGAACAAGGACAAAGGTCTGGCATGATGCAGCCTCCTTTTCCATCGGATACCAGTCCAGAGGGACACATACAGCCTGAAATGCACTCTGTGCTGATCTGTAAAGTGAAAATTATTGATTTGAAAATCTGTTGTGTAAAAATGGTGTAAACTATAAGTTAATCTGGTTCCCAGAATGTTCCGCCCAAATGCGTGAAGATTCTGGTGGACCAAAAGGTCAAACTTGGCCTTTGTTAGCCATTAGTCAATACAGAGAGACCAGGAGAAACTCCCAGCGCATAGGTATTGGCTTATTCGGCTTAATCTACCAAACAATCATCTCCCACAAAACCTTCCCAATAACCTTCCCCCATACACTAGCACATCACAAGCACAGAGCCACGCCTCGCAGTCGTGTGATTCGCTCAAATTAAATTACGACCAATAGTTTACTCAATAAGGAAACTCCCATAGAACTATATGATCACTCCCACTAAGGACAAAATGGAATCGTTAATGTACCAGGCTTATATACGCTGTGCACAATAGCTAGGAGACTATGTTAAATTTACCAATATATAAAAAACTGAAAGTTTATATTTTACACTTGATTTTTATTCACAATCCTTTGGCCATTAGATACACTGAGTGTAGAAACAATACGAACACCTGCTCTTTCAATAACATAGACTGACCAGGGGAATCCAGCTGAAAGCATTGATCCCTTATTGATGTCAATTGTTAAATCCACTTCAATAAGTCTAGATGAAGAGGAGGAGACAGGTTGAAGAAGGATTTTCAAGCCATTAGACAATTGAGACGGATTGTGTATTCATATCAATATTAGGAAAGTGTTCTTAATATTTTGTACACAGGTTTATATCCGCTGTGTGAAATGGCCTGGAGACGAAGTAAATAGGGGACTTACACAGGCCATATCCAGAATATTGCAGCTCTTCTGACACTCTAACCCTCTCACTCCTGGGCTTGCACTGGAGCAGTTGACGAAAACCATTGGTGCAACACATGCTGTGAAAATAAAGGGAATTCATGTGTCATGACTCTGTTGTGTCTTTCACAAAATCAATATGCTCTGTAAAGTGTGTACTAGGATGGAGAGATGATAATTCAACATGCACATAGCCTGGTTATGTTGCCAATTGCATACTACTACCACACACCACATGTGTATATAGGATTTGACAGAGTGCCATTAAAAGAATAGACTTATTTCAAATTCAGTGTTGCCTGGCACAGTACAATATCTCAAAATTGTGAGATGTTTTGACAATTTATATACATGAACTTACATGGATGATCAGGTGAATCTCCAATACAATGGAGTTTGCCCTCCTTGCAGGTGCTGAAATAAAATGATGTTAATGGTACTTGAATGTCCCTATGCTCACTGCAGGAAAGCAAGGCCCAAGGCCCTTGGTTCATAAAGTCCAAAAAATATGCCTTTAAAATAAAATGTGTTGTGAATTACATTGATATGCAGTTTGAGTATAGGTAGGTAAATAACTCGGTCCATACCACATGGTTCCATCCTTGCTGATGACCTCTCCAGGGGACACCACTGAGCCCTTGTAATAACAAGGGCAGCTGGCTGGTGCAACACACTTGCCCTCATCATCCAGGTAGGTTCCCTCAGAACAGACACACCCATCCACAGACTCGAAGGTGATTGAACAGGTAAAGTCAGAGTCGCTGTAGCAGCGGCAGGAGCGATCACTGCTTTTTATGCTGTAGCTGTAGACCATGGTGCTAGGGCACGAGGTGGAGTATTTGTCTGGGGATGGCAACAATTACTGTTAGATGTAAATATTTATCATATTTGTATCTTATTCTCCCACAATTGACACATCTTCTTAGGTATTATGGTGTGATTGTCACTCACTGCAGATAGTGTCTCTCCAGCCGCTGAGCTGGATACCCTCGGCAGCACAAGCGTGGACATAAGAGGAGACGGCAGCACACATGCAGTCCTCACTCTTCTCACAGTTACAGCTGTCATACATGCAGTTCTGAATAGAAAACCACAGTCAGAACAGCATCCATATTATACTGTACAATATTTTTAATTAGTTGTGTGTGCATAATATGCACGAACACTGTGCAGAAAACAATATTTAACAGCAAGCAAAATTATTCTCAATTGCCCCAGAACAAATGTAATCACATGATACATACATTTGTGTATTAGATATGCTCATGAAATATTCAGAAATGAATAGTATGGGGATGGGGTCTCACGTCTTTGTACATGTCTGGGCTTATCGCTGTGTGGCATTTAGCAAACAACCCTTCAGGATCAGCCAGCTGAGAGCACCAGTGCTGGGCATACTTCTCTGAAATAGTGAAAAAATAAACCACATGAATTAGTTAGGCCAACTTTAAGAAACACTTGCACCATTCTCCATAACAATTAAAACAGACATGGAAAGGGGATTAACCATGCAGCTACCATTGTCAAGACTTAAGCTGCAGGGGCTTTCAAAGCTACTCTTGATGTCTGGGCAGCTGGCTCGTGTTTTCCAGGTGTTTGCAAAACCAATGGCTGTGCCCTCAGTCACTCCACTCAGGACCTTGAAATCATCTCCTTGGTTGTTGTTGAAGTTTCCACAAAGACCTGTAGGGTGAACATGTATTTATRTACAGGGAAAATAAATCATTCCCAGAACATGAACACCTCAGTGGACTGTGGTGGTTGGTCAACGGATGATGAGACATACCACAAGTTCTCTGCTGCCAAACGGTGCTTGCAGCAATATAGACCTGCATGATTGGTGAGAGTTGGATTTCCAACTGGAGGCCAAAGGTGGTCTGGACRATGATGAAAAATGAGGAGGCTCTGAAAATAGTTACTCCAGCTATAAGGAACAAAGTGGGAAGAGGAAGGAGTAAGATTCAGCATTATGATGTTAAGTAAAATATATGTGTCAGTGTTGAATGATAAAGCTGCATCGCCATCACGACATTCCCATTTATCATAATGTATTCCCCATACAATGATGTGCTTACCTGTAGGACACAAGTTTCATGTATGCCTAGTCACGACTACATTGAGATTACGGTATGTTTATTGTGCAACTCTAACTTACCAACAGAAAAGGGCAGCTGAGAATAGATTCCATTTACAAAGGCTTTTCCATTGGGTTGTATGTTGATCACCTGCGTAGGGTGGCATTGTGTACCCATATTCTTATTCATGATATTCAAATTATACATTAAAGTCTAAAACCTAACAACATTAGGGGAAAAACATCTACTGCAGTCAAAGGCTGAGAGCATGTCAGTCAAAGAATACTTACAGTGGCTCCTTCTGAGAGGGACAGGGTAACAGCCTTTAGACAAGTCTCACTGTCAGAAAGCCCACACTGCACCAGATCACCCAGTACGGTGAATTGCATCCCATCACAGTCCTGAAAAAAACATGAATAAGTTGTTACAAATATTTGCCTTAATAAAAGGAAAAATCTATATCTCAGTGTAAAACAAGAGACAGAGTAAACATGAACAACCCAGATTTCTCCTTTGATAAACGTATGAATGCAGGATGAATAGTATTGTTCCAACTCTGTTCCTGGAGAGCTACTCTCCTGTAGGTTTTTGCTCCATCCCCAGTTGTAACTAACCTGATTCAGCTCATCAACCAGCTAATTATTAGAATCAGGTGCCCTAAATTAGGGTTGGAGTGAAAACCTACAGGACGGTAGCACTCAAGGAACATGGTTGGAGAGCCCTGTTCTATATAGTTTGATTACAATGTTCATGATAAACCTGGATTTGTTAGAAGAAAAGTAAAGAAGCTGGAGACAAAGCTGTAATACAGACATAATAACTACAAAAAAGTTGACAAGTTGTAAGATGTCTTATGTGGATGAGATTGATGCACACAGATCTTTGGTGAGGAAACTGCATATTGACCTTGGTCAGAACATAAGAGCAGTCCCCATGGAAGGTGTAGGCTTTTCCATCATAGGTGTTGATGTGGGATCCTCCCTCCACAGCACATGTGCCAGGACAGTCCTTGTCCACACATTTCCACTGACCACCACCACAGGAGCTAAGGGCAACATATCAATTATTCAATGGAACTTACAAATTGTCACTGCTGGAATAACTTTTAGACTCAMGTCAAAATTCTTAGCCTGGTTTTCTTACCAATCTTTACAAGTGCTTGAATAAGACTCTCCGGGTGCGTAGGTTTTTCCATTGTGGCGGCAGGAGCATTGACTCAAGGAGATACAACCATTCTTGTTGACGTCATCAAAAACGGTTCCTTTGGGTGAGAGCATACATGTGTTTATTATGTCTCCATCCCAACATACTGCCCTACATAGGCAACACCTAGTAACTAYGTGTTTTCTTTTACTCCAAAATCTGAATTCAAAGTATTTTTCTGTCTAGACAGACAATAATTTCTGACACTCTGGCTTGTTTGTGTCAGGAAACTAAATACCACATGAATCAGAWAATATACCTGGCCATTACAACAGATCAAAGATTTTTGACCAAATGTGTAGTTGCCTTTGTAACGCAACATAGTCCGGTCCACAATATGGAATCAATTGCTTTGCATTCTATCAGTATACAGTCTGCTACATTCCAATGGATTGTATCACATCTCTTTGAAGAAGAGGATGTGCAGAGAACATTTAAATATGTCTGCCTACCTGGAGGACAAAAGCAGCCATCTGAGCAGTGTTCCTCACACAGCTGGCCTCTCTCAGGGTTGGAGCAGGTGTCAACACAGGGGTTTCCACACTCCTGGTACTCCATGTTGAAGGGGCAGGTCTTATCTGCAAAAATAAGGTTATTTCAAAATATTAGTATACTGTTGCAACTAACCAATGTGCGATTAGATTTTTGATATGGGGAGTAATGGCATGCTTACAGCAGAACTGTTCAGTCCTCCATTGTTTTGGCTTCCCGCCTGCATGAACACACTGACGGGAGTACTCTGAGATGGTGTTGCACAGGCAGAAGGAGTTGGTGCTGTTATCACAGTGGCACAGGTCAGATACACAGGCCTCAACAAATGAGTCGATGGCCAACAAGTCCTTACAGCTGCTGAAGGCAGGACCGGAGAGCAACTGCTCACAAATTGGTTTCTATCAAACAAAAACAGAGAGATGTTATAATTAGGACATATACAGTGGAGTCTGAAATTATTGACACCCTTGATAAAAACGAGTAGAAAGGACTGTATAAAATAAATAATTCAAAAATTTAACGATATTGTACGCAAAACAAATTTGGGATTTTTTTCAATTTTATATTAATACAATTGCTTCTAGAAAGAGATTTTGTCTAAAAAGTAATACAAAAAAATCTCTAAAAGGTAGGGGTCAAAATTATTGACATCGTTGTTTTCACTATCTTTCAATACCTCACCTTGCAAGGAAAACTGCAATAATCATTTTTTTAAATGTTTTATGAGTTGAAGAACACATTAGGAGCACAGGAGGTTGGTGGGAACTTGATTGGGGAGGACGGGTTCGTGGTAATGGCTAGAGCGGAATTAGTGGAATGGTATCAAATACATCAAACACATGTTCTCCATGTGTTTGATGCCATTCCATTGMCTCCGTTCCAGCTATTATTACGAGCCGTCTTTACCTCAGCAGCCTCCACTGATTAGGATCCTTGATAATCATYGTCTGTTCTTATGGACTGCCTTCTTTAATTCAAACCACAGATTTTCAGTGGGTTTCAAAGAGAGACTGGGATGGCCATTGCAAAAAGGGGCTATTTTGCAGTCTCCGAACTTGACACCCATTGAAAATCTGTGGTTTGAATTGAAGGGCAGTCCATAAGCACAGACAAAGGATATCAAGGATTTGGAAGGATTCTGTATGGAGGAATGGTCTAAAATCCCTCCCAATATGTTCTCCAACTCATAAAACATTTTAGAAAAAGGCTCAGTCCTATTATTCTCTTAAGGTATTGAAAGGTATTGAAAACAGGGGTGTCAATAATTTTGACCCCTGACCGGAGAGAAAGAAAATATGACTTTGAAACAAAATCTCTTTCTCAGAGCAATTGTATTAGTATAAAATAATATATTTTTCAAAGAAATGGAGCATATATACTGTAGCAGTATACAGTATMGTCATTTTTGCTAATCTTTATCAAGGGAGTCAGTCCCTTGATAAGTACACAGCAGCCTAGCCAATATCCCTATTCTTATCATAAGCGATAAAGTTTAACCTACCAGATTGGGGCATTTATGATTCGAAGGTAGTGTATTTTCAGTACAGCTTTCAGTTGGACCATCCAATTTCCAGAAGTTTCCGAAGTCGACAGGGGACAATTTCATACCTTTGGCATAAAAATAAATCAAATTATTGTTGAAKGTCAACTGTATTCCAAATAATAGGCAATGGTTGATGTGTTGATAGTGTCAGTGAAAATGTACCATGGCTATAGAACTCATCAAATTGTTGAACTCCATTAAAATCTCCACATAGACCACAGGTCTTGTTTCTGAATTTGATGTCCATCTCCACCTGAAATAGAAGACCATTAGACATTTTAGGGCGACAGTTTACCTCCATAACCGCATAACACTCGACAAAAACGGGAAATGAYTGTAACAAAACGAACATTTAACCGCAGTGATAACCTATTACTTAAAATAACTTTAGATTAGTACTACCTATAGTCATTCCAAATGCCTACATTCATTCCAAGTGCCCACCACAGCACAGGCCTTCAAATGTAGACATTAACCACACTGCAAAAACCTAACTCCACAACAGAAATATTCATAAATGCATAATTGTTGTACTACCAAGAAGGAATCATCCTGGTTCCATATGGCTACCAATCCCAGTTTTGCTTTGATCTTGATGTAGGAGGGAGTCTCTTCAATGAGAATACCAGACTGGCTGAATGGTAAGGGGGCACTGGAGGAAGAGGAAGACAAAGCCTTAGATTTAACTAGAACTTAGTCAGACCAACCAATTTGACATTAGCTCAATTGACTTCATTTTAAGACATTTTCATTAGTAGTATAAAAACAGCAATCTCATCTCAATCACTGTAAAAATGTGCTGGAGCATAATTACACAGTATAAAGTTGCGTCTAATCTTTTAAGTCAAAGTGACTGGGACAACAATATGACATCCAACTACTTGAGCACTGATTGAGAAATACAGCTACATGAGAAATTCTTGAGGAACTTACTTCTTCCCATTAACAACAACGGAACCCTTGGATAGCTCCACCACTGCGCCATCCAGCTTCATGGTGATCTTGCTAATGGTGGGCTGGTGGTCCACCACCTGCCGCCTCATCTGGATGTTGAAATCCTCATAACTGCTATGGCACAGTGAGGTCACAACATAGTTGCAGGTGGAGGGGAGCTGAAAGATGTCTCCGTCAAAGGTCTTGAAGTGGTAGTTACCCCATGTGCTGCAGACCTGGCCATTATGTATAGGACTCACTCCTGAGGAAACGGATAACCAATTCAGCTATGATAGCATACAATTTAGCAGGTTTTATCTTTAGATACAGAGAAAGAAATGAGTAGACAACAGGGAGCAGAATTATTTCAAACTTTTGCCTCTTGTAAGATCTTGCTTTTAACTAGTAGTCCATTGGTTGACTGCAAGATTGGCCTCACTCACTCACTCACCATAAGAGTCTACTGACGCACCCGTGTGTCAATCTCATTAACATCATGAAAACATCCTCATCAAAATCTGTCAGTTTAAGCTAAAGATATCTGTTTTTTTGCATGGGCTGCGTCTCAATCCACCACATCCACCTACAGTATGTCGACCTTCCGCATCTGCGGTTGAAAGTGGCAGAGCTACAGAGCTGTTTGTCACACCAGGGGACCTCCTGAAAATTGGTATTCTCACAAAAACGTCTTTAGCGTCCGAACGATTTGGCCTACGAACTAATATCACCACTMCATGGTGTCACGGGACACGTCTGATGTCAGTACCACCGATGTGCCAACCTCTGTCTGTAGCATCCGACCGTTTGGTCTACGACCCCACAAGTGTCACTGAATGGAAGCATGGCGGTAGTTTTGTGCCAACAAAAAAAAGGGGTTAAATATGTGTAAAAAACACAAATATATCTGAGCTCTTATATCTCCAGACATTTAAACCTTATCCTTAGGATACATTTTTTGGCATTTATGAACGTGTTATTCAATGCGTTTCTATGGCCAAATTCAATATTTGTATCAACTAAAAACCAAGAATTTTCAAAGTACATCCAATCTCTATCATGTTTATGAACTGAATTATTTAGGCTACTTCATGCTTTTCAAAAACAGCTAATCCACAAAACCTGTTGCACAACTTGCTATGACTGTCTCCATCATGGTTATTGCCCTTTCACCATTGTCTGTGGATATGTAAGGCTGCAGTGTTAATCATTGTCATCATCCTCAGGGCTCATGCATCTGTATAGCACATGTATTATGAAGCTTACCTGCAATCTCAGGTCCTTGACATTGAGGGATGATGTTAACTGTGGCCTTTGATGTATCCTCTGAAATCAAAGTGTTGTTAATTAAGTTACATGAAGTTTTACTGTAAATCATTGTGGAATCCTGTGTATTTCAGGCTCTGTTATGTAGTTCTCTTGCCAATCCTACATTTACCTATTCATCAATCATAACTCATGCTTAAAAGCACATAAAAGCAGGACTTAGCATTGACAAATATTACCTCATTGTTTGGCTGTCCAATGAGATAAACATTGGCGCTATTGTGAGAGTGCTATGACATACAGTAACATACAGTTTAGCCCAGTCAACACTAAATTACAAGGTTTCATGTAAAACACAATCATGGATTCTACCTACCACTTTGAGAGGCAGTTAAACCAATCGCCAGAGCCATCCATATTAACACCCATGTGGGTGTCTGTGTTGTCCCCATGGTCATCCTCTGGGTAGTGAACACAGGTGGTATGAGAAAGGTACTTGTTGGTTCTTGGCTTTATACCACCTGAGTGAAGGGAAGGTCCTTGGTTTTTCTGGACGTGAAGGTGTGGCAGAAGGGCTGGCTCCGTTCCAAGCATTTCATGGCCATCTCATACCAATATGAGAGGTTTAAACCCCATTTTCTCATTGCACAGAAAAACGTGTAATAAACAAGTGGTTCCTAGATTTGTTTACCTTCTGACCAAGTTCCAAAATTTATCGTGACCAACCAAATAAACCAAACTTATATGTCAACCTAGTCTTGAGTTGAGCCACAACCCAGGAGGATATAGCCCTGACCCATCATTCRGGAGACACAGTGTCCATAGACAATGTTCATAACCATTATTATTGCATTAGTTAGATTATTGCATTTGTTAATCTATTAGATTAATTGTATTTATTAATTCATATATATATATATRTGGACTAAATAAAACACCAAAACAGGTCATGAAGTGTTTGTGTTCATTTGTTTATCTCTTATGACTCATTTAATAGACCAACATAACACAATGCAGGTGTGTTCCTATGATAAGAGTGATTACTGATTCAATCTATTGTCCGTACACTGAGGCTGAAATGTCTTATTGTTTCTCCTGTCACAAAGAGTTTTTACACACAATGGCAATATTGCTCATGACTTGATATGAAGGAAAACCCTTGTTTACTTKACTAATTAATTGTTTTATAAACACGAAAYATTTTCAAAATGCCATTAGTATTGTTGCAATGCACAATGTGGTTATGTGGTAATGTGTAATGTAGCTCCACCATCTCATGTCCTTATGTCAATATTCTTGTAGAAGGGTCGTTCCATTTGATTTCGATAACTTTTTGACTGCACACCTTTTAACTAGAACAAAACTTTCTAGACATTTTTGCCCATCATAGAGGTAGTTGGCAGGTAGCCTAGTGGTGAGAGCGTTGGGCCAGTAACCTGAAAGGTTGCTGGATTGAATCCCCGAGCTGACAAGGTAAAAAACTGTCATTCTGCCCCTGAACAAGGGAGTCAACCCACTGTTCCACGGTAGGCTGTCATTGTAAATAAGAATGTGTTCTTAACTGACTTGCCTAGTTAAAATAAAGGTTAAATAAAATAGTCAGAAACAAACTTTTTGGAACTGAATGCCAAAACATTTAGGAGATATAGGTGCATACCCCACCCTACCAAGAGACATCCATGTCTTTGTCACTAGAAAAGACAAACGGCATGAGTTCGATATAATTTAAAAGCTTGCAAACAGGGTAGTCCAAAAAAATTATTATACTATCTTGGAGAATTTTTTTGTTTTTATTACAAAAAAATGTTTTTACCTTTAACATCAATTATCCCAAAATGCATGAACTGATTCCCAACATTTTTTTTTGCATATGTTGTAGCTTAGACCCTATTTTACATCATCTGCGGTTTTGTGTTGTGCTCGACATCGGTTTAGACACAGCATGCTCTTGAATACAGGTTGTGTGTAATGTTTTGGCTGATAAAATCAACATTTTAACTTTTAAAGGTTTTAAAAGTAAAACTTTTTTAAATGGTTGGAGTTCCACATATCACAGAATGTTGAAATGAATGGRAATATCAGTTGTTTTAAATTATGCTGTCAATCTTCCACACAAAACCTATTGAAATCATAAAAATATAGATAATTGAATAGCCATTCCTTTTTAAGTTGACGTTCGACAGTGTGTGGACCGGAAGCCATCTTTGTGGATAAAAAAAAATCTAGTTTAATTTGAACATTTATTTTCAGGATTTTATCAAATTGTTTTACAACCCTGTTTGTAAGGTTTTAAATGATATCAAACTCAACCGTTTATCTTTTCCAGTGCTGAAGACATGGATGTCTCATGGTAGGGTGGGGTATGCAAAATGGGTCAACTTTGAAAACCTCTATCTCCTAAATGCTCCGCCCCTCAGTCCGGAGCAGCCCCTCAGTCCAGAGGCGCCCCTCAGTCCGGAGCCGCCCCTCAGTCCAGAGGCGCCCCTCAGTCCAGAGGCGCCCCTCAGTCCAGAGGCGCCCCTCAGTCCAGAGGCGCCCCTCAGTCCAGAGGCGCCCCTCCGTCCAGTGGCGCCCTCTACGATGGTCTTCAGTCCGGGACCCGCTGCGAGGGTCCCCGCTCCAGAGGCGCCACCAAAGTGGGCCAAGACTGAGACTGTCCCGCACCCGAGCCGCCGCCGTAAGAAGGCCCACCCGGACCCTCCCCTTTAGTGTCAGGTTTTGCGGCCGGAGTCCGCACCTTTGGGGGGGGGGGTACTGTTACGCCCTGACCTTAGTTATCTTTGTTTTCTTTATTATTTTGGTTAGGTCAGGGTGTGACGAGGGTGGCATGTGTGTTTTTTTGTCTTGTCTAGGGGTTCTATATATCTATGGGGTTTTGGTATTGTATAGGGTTTATGTATGTCTAGGTGTGTGTGTAGTTAGTCTAGGCATATGTAGGTCTATGGTGGCCTAGATTGGTTCCCAATCAGAGGCAGCTGTTGATCGTTGTCTCTGATTGGGGATCCTATTTAGGTTGCCATTTTCCAGTTTAGTTTGTGGGTTAGTGTCTATGGTTAGTTGCCTGTGTCTGCACTTGTTTATATACTGTATATAGCGTCACGTTCGTTTTGTTGTTTTGTATAGTTTTAGTGTTTCTTCGCTAATAAATAGAAGAATGTATTCACATCACGCTGCGCCTTGGTCTCCTCCATTCAACGAACGTGACAGTGTGAATAGGAAAACACTTAAACAAGGCCTAATATATGGCTAATAAGACACAATAAAGGCATTTTATCTACTTATATCCACACTTATAAACTAAAAACAAGTGGTTTATACTGTATGTGTAGCCTACCTTAAAGTAAAGTGTTACCAAATAAATCAGTTTGTATATTATACCAGTATTCATGTTTAACGCCACAAGAAGAATAATGTGTAATTTTTCCATAACATGTTGCAAAATAATTGGCTTTAGTCATTTGGCCACAGAGCCATGGAGACTACACACTAGAATAGACACCAAAGGGCCATTCACACCTGGACACAACAACCAGAGAGCTCTATGCCATATATCCCTATGGCCAGTAATTAACTTAATAATAATGTTGTGTCATTGGTGCAGATATCCAGTACTGTACATATACCATACATCAAAKGTAGTTGGGTCAGAGTTGAAGCCAAAAAAATACCAGACCTGGGTCAAATAGGAGGGCAGTCACACATACTAGCAAGGCAGAGTTCCTGGGTTTGAGCCTCAGTGTGAGCCCGAATCAGGACATGGCACTCACTAAGCAAGCAGTGTAACATCCTTTACATGGGCATGTTTTAAAAAATGACTTATTAATAACCTTTTAGTAACATCAAACCAAATTTATTTCAATTTATTTGACATTTTGACAATTGCACACATGTCCCCATCACTTCCATAGATTTTTAGCTAGCAGTGGCTAAAGTTAGCTGACATTTGTAGTGGCTGTTTAGAGAACTGATTACAGTTTCTCCTGGCCCACAGACTACTWTTAGGATGAGGAACCATCTAATGACAAGTTGTAAAATCCTGAACTTCCCCTTTAACAAAGCCTGTCTTGCTTTATGTCTTGCTGTATGTACTGTATAGCAGCTTTCAATTCATCTTGAAATTAGGAAGAAATGTCAGCCCGTCTAGCCATATAACACAAGAGAAATTGGACTCTGCACTGATGCCTCAACCTCTTCACTTAAACAGACACATTTTGATGGGTATTTTTTTATTACCTTAATTTGATTTCTGTGGGGGCACAGAAATTGTAGGCTAAGGGTTGAAGGTGTGACAATTGAATCATTCCATAGTTCATTAATCACCTGAAAAATGTGCCATTGATTGGTMATTCCCAATTCATTCAATGCCACTCCTTAGACTCACCAAATGGTTGCACTGCCAAAATTAGTCAGCATTACACTTTCAAGATTAGGATCTGGATCCCGGCACTCATGAATATGCACCCATTTAAAAAGTAATGAAGCTGTATTTGATGTCCTTGACGTGATAGAATTATCATATCATATAATTATGATTTGAAACTAATCATTTGATGGGGGACCTCCCTGAGAGGTCAGCAGGCCTTACATTTACCCATGAGTTATATCAGAACAACAATTTCTCAAGCGTAGCTCAAAGGAGTATCACTCTGGCAGTCTCACAGGGACTTAGCTATTCAATCAATCCTGCAAACAATCCTGCTATACATACACTCCCCTTCGTATTTATTTGGACAGTGAAGCTGTGGTGACATGGTGACATTCTGTACTGTTGCCTCATATAATACATTTGATCTCACATCCAAAATGCTGGAGTATAGAGCTAAAAGTTTTAGCTTCACTGTCCAAATAAATATGTAGGGGAGAGTACATACATAACTGCATGGGATTCAACGTTTCTTAAGTCTCTGTATATATGTTGTTTTAGACTTATTCAAGTCAAAAACAACATTGGTAACTTAGGTCCCAAAGATGCAAAATCCCAGAAAATGTAAAGATGCAACATCAGAGCGAAAAGTATTTATTTTGTTAAACCATAAACTGATTTATAATCGCCGACTCCATTTAGAAGAAGGAAATATACATGCATCAAACAATACCTACCAAAAATCACTATCACTTCCTCCTTCCTGATTTGGAAATGTCTCATTCCATATCTGTGACAGGGCTATTTAGTCCAAAGGGGAAATGCACAGCCCATGCCAGTGAGGATGATGTCTAGCTAAGGCTGGGTTTATACTCCACCAAACATTCACCGTAGCAAAACACCAGTACTTAAAGCTGTAACATTCAGCATGCAACAACATCTCTGTACTTAGCCCTCTGTGTAGTGCATGGTGATGTCACAAAGCCTCTACTGAGTGTGTCTAGGGGAGTATAAATTCAGCCTAATACAACATTTGCTAAGTGAAAACCCTGATCAGTAACGTGTCCCTCTCTCCACACCGTGTCAATATTTTACACACAGAGATTTTAATTTTACAGTTGCAACCCATAGGTCTGTGGTTAGAACTCCATGGGTGGAGTGTGGATTTCTTTCTGGGACGAGATTGTCARTGTACATGGTGTGTCACTGAGAGCCARACAAACCTGGGCGTTAGTCTACGTCTTTATTGTAACCAAGCAGACAAAACAATACGTAAACATAGCTAAACAAAGTGGGGTAACTACATACTGTATACTCTACATTTGGTGTGATGTTATGATGCAGACAACACCAAAAAAAGCTTCCAAAATAAATGTTTTTAGTTATTTAGTTTGTATGTCAAGCAAATTTCTGTTTGCATATATTAACTTTACAAGTGGAAGCTTTTCATTCCCACTTGATATCTTAATTCTGTTATCTATATTAGTTCTGAGCAAATTCATTAATAATACTATGCAAGGCTTGGTTAATCTCTCAAACCAACAATATCCTTCAAATGTTTTTTGAAGAGTTTTTCTATACATACATGTAGCTATAAAGAATTCAGAAACCTCAAAAAAGTGTTTGATGAATTGTGGAATGTTCCAGCATCAGTTCATACTGTGGGTTCTATCACCATTGACAAGGTACTGGTTCAAAAGCYCTACCCACCTCTAGATACACAGGTGGAGCGGCTGCCCACAGGGAGTGTCAGGAAGCAGTGACTCAGATTTGTGAAAAAAGTTCTGGACGGAAAGACCTTACGTGGTGAAACACAGGCGCTTAACATATGCGTCTGTTTGCGTATGCAATTATACAGTCCCTGCTGGGTGTCCATACCTCAATACTTGTCAGCCCTTATGCAAATATTTGCAACTCATTGGTGCCATCCAAGTTACACATTGGTAAGCAACCAAAAAAMCTGCTAGTCTTTCTCACGCTAATATTAGCATACAACCACTTTGCCAAAATTACAGTCTAGCATTATCTTAAAATGTATAACATGTACCTAGGTTGTAACAAATGCACAGACAGATAGACCGACTGACAGACAGATCCCACCCCCAACCCTAGAGCAATCTGGAAGTCAGGGCAAGGGTCATGTGGTTGAGACCTCAGATAATGAGAATCAAAACCTCTCTGCCTCAAGTGTATGTGGMTGCATTTACGTATGTACGGTAGAACAACAGTCTAATGTTGTAAATAGAACGTCAAATATGATTCATTGCTACAATTAGCCCTTTTCTATCTTGATATGTGGAATTTACGTCATGCTTTTCTTTCTCAAGCTCAGTTGGGACAACATCAGGTTACAGCATTACCAAACAATGATAAACTCCTTCAACCAAGTTGTCACGCCCTGACCATAGTTTGCTTTGTATGTTTCTATGTTTTGTTTGGTCAGGGTGTGATGTGGGTGGGCATTCTATGTTGTATGTCTAGGTTGTCTATTTCTGTGTTTGGCCTAGCATGGTTCCCAATCAGAGGCAGGTGTCAGTCGTTGTCTCTGATTGGGAGCCATATTTAGGTAGCCTGTTTTCCTTTGGGTTTTGTGGGTGGTTGTATCCTGTGTTAGTGTTTTCACCATACGGGACTGTTTCGGGTTGTTTGTTTTGTACTTTTGTTATTTCGTTCAGTGTTCTGTTTGATTGATTAAATATRTCATTATGGACACTTACCACGCTGCGTATTGGTCCGATCCTTGCTACTCCTCCTCAGACGAAGAGGACGAAACCCGTTACAGAACCACCCACCAAAAAAGGACCAAGCAGCGTGGTATCGGGCAGCAGCGAGTTCTGGACTCCTGGACATGGGAGGAGATTTTGGACAGTAAAAGACCCTGGTCACAGGCTGGGGAATATTGCCGCCCCAAGGCATAGCTGGAGGCAGCGAAAGCTGAGCGGCGGCGATATGAGGAGGCAGCACGGCAGCGCGACAGGTACGAGAGGCAGCCCCCCCAAAAATTGGGGAGGKGGCACATGGGGAGTGTGGCAGAGTCAGGTTGGAGACCTGAGCCCACTCCTCGTGCTTATTATAAGCAGCGCGTTACTGGTCAGGCACCGTGTTATGCGGTTAAGCGCACGGTGTCAYCAGTACGCGTCCATAGCCCGGTGCGCTATAGGACAGCCCCCCGAAAGTGTCATGCGAGTGTGGGCATCCAGCCAGGGCGTATTGTGCCTGCTCAGTGTGTCTGGTCTCCAGTACGCTGTTTCTGTCCAGGGTATCCTGCGCCGGCTCTGCGTGCTGTGTCTCCGGGGCGCTGGGAGGGTGCAGTGGAGGGTGCAGTGCGTCCTATGCCTGCGCTCAGCTCGTGCCGGGCGAATGTGGGTATTGAGCCTAAGGGGGAGGTGCGCGTAGTATGCACCAGATCTCCAGTGCTCACCCACACCCCGGTTCAACCTGTGCCTGCACTCTGGAGGGTCCGGGCTAGAGTAGTCATCCAGCCTGGGGGAGTGGTGCCAAGGCTGCGCACCAGAGCTCCAGTGCTCCCCCACAGCCCGGTCCTTCCGGTGCCTCCTCCAAGCACCAGGCCTTATGTAGGTCTCCCCAGCCTGGTGGGTCCTGTGGCAGCCCCACGCACCAGGCTGTCTCTCCGTCTCCTCCCTACAGGTGCTTCCGTCTGTCCTGAGCCGCCTGAGCCGCCCATCTGTCCTGAGCCGCCTGAGCCGCCCGTCTGTCCTGAGCCGTCAGTTCAGGAAGCCGCCTGAGCCGCCCGGTCAGTCAGGAGCCGCCTGAGCCGCCCGTCAGTCAGGAGCCGCCTGAGCGCCCGTCTCAGGACCGCCTGGCCGCCCGTCAGTCAGGAGCCGCCTGAGCCGCCCTCCAGTCCGGATCTGCCAGAGTCCCTTTGGGGGGGGGGGGGGGGTACTGTCACGCCCTGACCATAGTTTGCTTTGTATGTTTCTATTGTTTTGTTTGGTCAGGGAGGGTGAGTGGCTGGGCATCTATGTTGTTAGTCTAGGTTGCCTATTCCTATTTCTGTGTTTGGCCTAGC
>NC_036855.1:63220143-63238067 GCF_002910315.2 Salvelinus sp. IW2-2015
ATGGTTCCCAATCAGAGGCAGGTGTCAGTCGTTGTCTCTGATTGGGAGCCATATTTAGGTAGCCTGTTTTCCTTTGGGTTTTGTGGGTGGTTGTGTCCTGTGTTAGTGTTTTCACCATACGGGACTGTTTCGGGTTGTTTGTTTTGTACTTTTGTTATTTCGTTCAGTGTTCTGTTTGATTGATTAAATATRTCATTATGGACACTTACCACGCTGCGTATTGGTCCGATCCTTGCTACTCCTCCTCAGACAAAGAGGACGAAACCCGTTACACAAGTCATATTGGACATGGGACATTATAGTTTGTGTTGAACACGGAAAACTACTTATTGTGATTTGAAATGTGTGGAATTTGGAAAAAATTACAAATAAAGCACTAATATATCTTGACTAGATACAGTATTCAACCCCCTGAGTCAATACATGTTAGAATCACCTTTGGCAGTGATTACAGCTATGAGTCTTTCTGGGTAAGTCTCTAAGAGCTTTCCACACCTGGATTGTGCAACATTTGCCCATTATTATTAAAACATTTTTTGGTTGTTTATTATTGCTAGACAACCATTTCCAGGTCTTGCCATTTTCAAGTAGATATAAGTCAAAACTGTAACTCGGCCACTCAGGAACATTCACTGTTTTCTTGGTAAGCAACTCCAGTGTAGATTTGGCCTTAAGTTTAAGGTTATTGTCCTGCTGAGGTGAATTAATCTCCCATCAGACTGAATCAGGTTTTTCCTCTAGGATTTGCCTGCGCTTAGCTCCATCCCATGTCTTATCCTGATCCCCAGTCCTTGATAATTACAAGCATACCCATAACACTATGCCTGAAAACAAGGAGAATGGTATTCAGTAATGTGTTGTATTGGATTTTCCCCAAACATTATTGCGGTATTACTTTAGTGCCTTGCTGCAAACAGGATGCATGTTTTGGAATATTTTTATTYGGTAAAGGCTACCCTCTTTTCTCTCTGTCAATTAGGTTAGCATTATGTCATAACTACAAGGTTGTTAATCGATCCTCAGTTTTTTCCTATCCCATCTATTAAACTTTGCAACTGTTTTAAAGTCACCATTGGCCTCATGGTGAAATCCCTGAGAGTTTTTTGTAATATTTTTTATTGTTATTAGATTTTTTAAACCTTTATTTAACTAGGCAAGTCAGTTAAGAACAAATTATTATTTACGACGCTGGGCCAATTGTGCACCACCCTATGGGACTCCCATTCATGGCCGGATGTGATACAGTCTGGATTCAAACCAGGGACTGCAGTGATGCCTCTTGCACTGAGATGCAGTGCCTTATACCGCTGCGCCACTCAGGAGCCCAAACTGAGTTAGCAAGGGCGCCTGTATCTTCGTACTAATATTCATTCTCTGCTTGTTTTTTTTTACCCATCTACCAATAGGTGCCCTTCTTTGTGAGGCACGGTTGAATCAGTGTTTGAAATTCACTGCTCTACTGAGGTACCTTACAGATACTTGTTTGTGTGAGGTACAGAGATGAGGTAGCCATTCAAAAATCATGTAAAACACTATTATTGCATGCAACTTATTATGTGACTTGATAAGCACATTTTTACTCCTGAACTTATTTAGGCTTGCCATAACAAAGGGATTCAATACTTATTGAGATTTCAGCTTTTCATTTTTTTTAAATTTGTAAACATTTCTAAAAACATAATTCCTCTTTGACATTATGGTGTATTATGGGCCACTGACCCCAAAATCCAAAAATAATAAATGTTTCATTCATGCTGTGACACAACAGAATGCGTAAAAGGTCAGGTGGTGTGAATGCTTTCTGAAGGCACTGCACATCATTAGTAGACTTAGTAGACAATTAGCCTTGTATAACCACCATTGTTCTGTAGGCCTAAGAGCATGCATTTCACAGYCTACATAGCCTATATAGTATAGCCTACCTAAAACAACCGTTAATACATTTCAAGTCCCTAAACTCGGCAAGAGTCTATTRTCCTGCTAATAGCCCATCAAGGGTGGATGGCTTCTTTTGTATTCCAATTTATTGGAAAGGCTTCCAAACCATTTACACCTAGACTACGGCTTTTTAGCGTACTTACAATTCACTCCGTTCTCCACCTGCCTCTCCTTCCATGACACCAGATACTCCATTCTATTGTTGTTAACTATTTAAGTGATAATGCCCTTGAACCTGGTGTTTGGGGGATATATTGGCACGGGTGTTGGGMAACCATGCCAATATATCCTCCAAACACCGGCTTCAAGGGCATTATAACTTTTATACAACTGGCCTGCCTGTCTGTCTCGTCCCGACTCCCGACCCCTACACGTTCATTACTATAAGACAGCTGGAGATCGAATTTGAATATTGAAACAATGTAGCAAATGTTGGCGAGACATCCAGCAATGTTTTTACAAATCTCAGCTGTTGAAAACGAAATGTTCATCTAAAAGAAATGTTAGACAATGTCTATATACTTTTTATTGTGGCGATCAAGTTTATAACTTGCCTGGCTGGGCTGATGACAGTGTATTGCGCAGTCAGATGGAACAGAGTAAATTGGCATTTTAATGTCATAGATTTATCCGGTGGTTACTTGTGGAAGACACCGGCTGGAATGTGCTTTTAACCAATCAGCATTAAACCCACCCGTTGTATAATTGGTGACATTCCACATGTAAATGTAATGAATAAAACAAATCAATTAAATAGTGCAGGTCTTGTAAATATGTGAAACCTTTTTATTTTATTTTATTTATCTGTGCTCAGTTGCCGAGGCTACTTGTTAATTTAGCAGACATCACTTGCGTATATTCAGTCTACCCATATATTTTAGGAATATAATGGAATATAACAGAACATCTTAATATCTCTTAGAATTAAAACATTTCAGAGTAACAACAGTTATAGCAAGTAATAGACCACAGTTCAGATACAGCTTCTTCTGACAAAGTAGAAACCAAAAAAGAGGTGTCTTTTTCCAGGTGTGCGCACGGGACAGAGGAAGATCAATTCTTCCGCTATTATTCTAAATTCAATCAACCTCTTTTTCATCCTCATCATTCCGTTAATTCAATTGAAGTGCTATGTGGTTTCTATCACACGTTCATCAATTCACGTCATTCCTTCAGTGAGGAGAAAAAACCATTAGCGCCTGGGTTCCAAAGCTTTACACTGAACCCAAAAGCATAATCAGCGTTCTAACTTCCCCCTGTGGTGACATAATTTATTGTACTATACCACAATCTACCTGAATGCACTGCTGTGTAGACTCAAAACTATTCATTAAAGAACCAATGTAGCAAATGCTTTTGTGTTTATTACAGTAAAAAATACATTTAGACACTGCTATTTCCAGTGACCTGCTCCTTTCATTTCTAAAGATTCATCCCAATGTTTCTCTGTGTGGAACCTGCTGAGGCACTGTTAGGTATTTGATTACAATGGTATAATTTCCCATAGAATTTATTTACATTCAATTATTTACAGTGTTCACTTCAAAATGTGTCAAAACATTTGATCTAAACAAACCCATAAGTAACTCAGGCTTCTAATGAACTAGTTAACCCACTAGAGTCCAACCATGTCATATGGAATTTTATTTTTTTATTTTATTTCACCTTTATTAACCAGGTAGGCTAGTTGAGAACAAGTTCTCATTTGCAACTGCGACCTGGCCCATATAAGCAAAAGCAGTTCGACACATACAACAACACAGAGTTACACATGGAATAAACCAAACATACAATCAATAATACAGATAGAAAAAATCTATATACAGCATGTGCATATATAGGTAGGATAACTGAGGTAAGGCAATTAATAGGCCATGGTGGTGAAGTAATTACAATATAGCAATTAAACACTGGAATGTGGGTGTGCAGAAGATGAATGTGCAAGTAGAGATACTGGGGTGCAAAGGAGCAAATCAATAAATAAATACAGTATGGGGATGAGGTAGATTGGATGGGCTATTTCCAGATGAGCTATGTACAGGTGCAGTGATCTGAGTGCGCTCTGACAGCTAGTGCTTAAAACTTCTTGTCAATAGGGGGGCGCTGTTTTCACTTTGGAAAAAATCGTGCCCAAATGAAACGGCCTCGTACTCTTTTCTAGATCATACAATATGCATTTATTATTACTATTGGATAGAAAACACTCAGAAGTTTCTAAAACTGTTGAATTATGTCTGTGAGTAAAACAGAACTCATTTTGCAGCAAACTTTCATGCAGGAAGTGAAAATCTGAAAACGAGGCTCTTGTTCAGGGCCTGCCTATTCAATTGCCTTATATTTATCGATATGCATGCACTTCATACGCCTTCCACTAGATGTCAACAGGCAGTGGCGGTGGAATGGGGTGTCTAGCTTGATCTGAGGCCGAACAAGAGCTTTTGGAGTGGCAGGTCAGGAATTTCTCTTGTCTACCAAGGCGCGCGAAGTACCTCGACATTGTCTTCTGAAAGCGTTCGGTATACACGGCGAATATCTCCGGGTCTGATTTTATTTGATACATGTGATAATAAACTCATAAAGTAGGGTTTTTCAGTTTATTTATTTTTCAATTTATTCAACGTTTATTGGACTTTTGGAATTTTCGTTCTTTGCGCCAAGAGTTGATGGGCATGTCGCGCCACAAGGCTAGCCAAGGATGCTAATTCGACAGAAGAAATGGACATTCTAAAACCAAACAACGATTTATTCTGGACCAAGGACTCCTTGTACAACATTCTGATGGAAGCTCAACAAAAGTAAGAAAACATTTATGATGTTATTTCGTATTTCTGTGTAAAATTGTGAGTCCTATTCTCCGCCGTTTTGGTGAGCACTGTCTCGCGATAACGCAAGCTGTATGTTACGGTAAAGTTATTTTTTAAAATCTAACACAGCGGTTGATAAGAACCAGTGTATCTTTCATTTGCCATAAAACAAGTATTTTTATGTAAAGTTTATGATGAGTTCTTTGGCCAGATTAGGTGAGTGTCCAAAAATCTCCGGACATTCTGGGAAAATGTTGCTACATATTCACAATGTATACCACGGTTTGCAGCTCTAAATATGCACATTTTCGAACAAAACATAAGTGTATTGTATAACCTGATGTTATAAGACTGTCATCTGATGAAGTTGTTCAAGTTAGTGATTAATTTGATATATTTTGCTGTTTTTTGCGAAAGCTACCTCTGCGATGAATTAATATCGTTTGTGTGTTTGGCTTTGTGGTAAGCTAATATAATTCTATATTGTGGTTTCGCTGTAAAACACTTAAAAAATCGGAAATATTGGCTGGATTCACAAGATGTTTATCTTTCATTTGCTGTACACCATGTATTTTTCATAAATGTTTATTGATGAGTATTTAGGTATTTCACGTTGCTCTCTGAATTATTCTGGCTGCTTTGGTGATATTTTTGATGGTAGCTGCAATGTAAAACTATGATTTATACCTCAAATATGCACATTTCGAACAAAACATAAATGTATTGTATACATGTTATAAGACTGTCATCTGATGAAGTTGTTTCTTGGTTAGTGACTAATTTTATCTCTATTTTGTCGGTTTTGTGAAAGCTACCTATGCGGTAGAAACATGGTGAAAATATGCGGTTGTGTGTTTGGCTATTGTTGATTAGCTAAAGTAAAATACATATTGTGTTTTCGCTGTAAAACATTTAAAAAAATCAGAAATGATGGCTGGATTCACAAGATGTTTATCTTTCATTTGCTGTATTGGACTTGTTGTGTTATTGATATATATTAATATGATATCCCTGTCCCGTTAGGCTAGGCTAGGCTATGCTAGTCAGCTTTTTTGATGAGGAGGATCCCGGATCCGGAGAGAGAGAGCGGTAGAGGTTAAAGCTAGTGAGGGAGGTAAGAGTCTCCAGCTTCAGAGATTTTTGCAGTTCGTTCCAGTCATTGGCAGCAGAGAACTGGAAGGAGAGGCTGCCAAAGAAGAATTGGCTTTTGGGGGTGACCAGTGAGATATACCTGCTGGAGCGCGTGCTACGGGTGGGTGCTGCTATGGTGACCAGTGAGCTGAGATAAGGCAGGGCTTTACCTAGCAGAGACTTGTAGATGACCTGGAGCCAGTGGGTTTGGCGACGAGTATGAAGCGAGGGCCAGCCAACGAGAGCATACAGGTTGCAGTGGTGGGTAGTATATGGGGCTTTGGTGACAAAACATTTTTAAGATCGCCATACCAAGGATCATTTAGCTATTTGATTTTTAATTTTAAGACCCCTTAAGGTACGAAAAAAAATCTATGCAAAAATTATGGGATGAAACATGGAACAACAGATCCCCAAAAAATCCAAAGGAAGTTTCTTCTAAAGTGTCTGTCCTATACCTGAGATACATAAGAAATAAACTATATATWWWTTTTTTTTACATGTATTTACCCCCTTATTTTAGTCACTAAACTATGTCCATATACAGTATACATTACACCAGCAAAATTATGTGGACACCCCTTCAAATTAGTGGATTAGGCTATTTCAGCCACACCCATTGCTGATAGGTGTATGAAATTGAGCAAAATGCCATGCAATCTCCATAGACAAACATTGGCAGTAGAATGGCCCGTACTGAAGAGCTCAGTGACTTTCAACGTGGCACTGTCATAGGATGCCACCTTTCCAAAAGTCAGTTCATTACATTTCTGCTCTGCTAGAGCTGCCCCGGTCAACTGTAAGTGCTGTTATTGTGAAGTGGAAACGTCTAGGAGCATCAACGGCTCAGCCACGAAGGGGTAGGCCACACAAGCTCAGAGAACGGGACCGCCGAGTGCTGAAGTCTGTCCTCGGTTGCAAACTCAGTACCTAGTCCCAAACTGCGTCTGGAAGCAACGTCAGCACAATAACTGTTCGTCAGGAGCTTCATGAAATGTGTTTCCATGGCCAAGCAGCCACACAGAAGCCTAAGATTACCATACGCAATGCCAAGCGTTGGCTGGAGTGGTGTAAAAATCGCCGCCATTGGGCTCTGGAGCAGTGGAAATGCGTKCTCTGTAGTGATGAAACACGCTTCACCATCTGGCAGTCTGACAGACGAATATGGGTTTGGCGGATGCCAGGAGAATGCTATCTGCCCAAATGCATAGTGCCCACTGTAAAGTTTGGTGGAGGAGAAATAAGGGTCTGGGGCATGTTTTTCATGGTTTGGGCTAGGCCCCTTAGTTCCAATGAATGGAAATCTTAATGCTACAGCATACAATGACATTCTAGATGATTCTGTGCTCCCAACTTTGTGGCAACAGTTTGTTTCAGCATAACAATACCCCAGTGCACAAAGCAAGGTCCATACAGAAATAGTTTGTCGTGATCGATGTGGAAGAACATGACTGGCCTGCACAGAGCCCTGACCTCAACCCCATCAAACACCTTTGGGATGAATTGGAACGCAGACTGCCAGCCAAGCCTAATCGCGTGTCTCTGTGTGTATGTATTGATTTACAGTGTTGTGAAAGAGATCCATTAGCAGTGAAACAACACAGCTCCCAACCAGGAAGTGATTTATGTATTCAATAAGGGTCTCTGGCTTTCACTCCCTCTTTCCCCTCCAAAAATTGGAGAAGGAGGATGGTGCAAAAAAGCAGAACCCTAACCCTAAGTGAAAACTTGTAAAACAATGAGCTGTTTTATTTTCAGTTTGTGTATCAACATAGTGATGAAGTGTGTTTTGATCTAAGACATCTAAGATCTAAGACAGCTTTGAGCTTTTTCAAAGTGTTCACTTCCAATTTAATAAGGATCAGACCCTTTTTTTCAATGTTCGCCTAAAATGACATACCCAAATCTAACTGCCTGTCGCTCAGGAACTGAAGCAAGGATATGCATATTCTTGATACAATTTGAAAGGAAACACTTTCAAGTTTGTGGAAATGTGAAATTAATGTAGGAGAATATAACACATTAGATCTGGTAAAAGATAATACAAACAAAAAAACATGGCTTTAATATTTATTTGTCATCTCATCTTTGAAATGCAAGAAGGGTCATACATTGAGATATGATCCTAGGTGCAATTTAGATGTTGTCCAAAAGATGGCAACAGTGTGTGTGCAAAGTTTCAGACCAATCCAGTGAATAATTAAACTTGTATCAAGGCGGCCAGGAGTTTGCCAAATGTGCCGAATTACATATAAAAATTCTATGATAATATTTTTTTTTAGTTTACACACTCCCAAGAATGTCATACATGATGGATCATTTGCTTCCCTATAGAAAATACACTAACCTTCACATATCTAAATGGCTGGGTGGGGTGGGTGTGGAGCCAGAGACAGCAGTGTGGTCAACCTGTAGAACCCAGTTCCTACATATGAATAGATTTTTTTCAAACAAAACTACACTACATTTTATCACTGGGACCCTCAGGATGACAAATCAGAGCAAGATTACTGAATGTAAGTACATTACATTCAGAGGTGAATGTATCAAACCAGTTGCCGTGATAAAAGTGTTTTGTTGTTGTGCACTATCCTCAAACAATAGCATGGTATTATTTTTCTGTAATACCTACTGTAAATTGGACACTGCAGTTAGATTAACAGGAATGTAAGCTTTCTACCCATATAAGACATGTCTAAGTCCCGGAAAGTTGGCTGTTGATTACAACATTTCTAGTCACATTATATATTGAGCAACATTATCCTTTCGGCAAATCTGACCACGACTCCATTTTTTTTCTCCCAGCCTATAGACAGAAAATTAAACAGGAAATGCCCGTGCTCAGGCCGGTTCAATGCTGGACCGACCAATCTGATTCCACGCTTCAAGATTGCTTTGGTCATGTGGACTGGGATATGTTCCAGATAGCCTCAGACAACAACATTGATGTATACGCTGATTCGGTGAGCGAGTTTATTAGCAAGTGCATCGGTGATGTTGTACCCACGGTGACTATTAAAACCTTCCCCAACCAGAAACCGTGGATTGATGGTAGCATTCGCGCAAAACTGTAAGCGCGAACCACTGCTTTTTAATCATGGCAAGGCGACCGGAAACATGACCGAATACAAACATTGTAGCTATTCCCTCCACAAGGCAATCAAACAAGCTAAGCATCAGTATAGAGAGAAAGTAGAGTCGCAATTCAACAGCTCAGACACGAGACATATGTGGCAGGGTCAACAGTCAATCACGGATTACAAAAAGAAAATGAGCCCTGTCGTGGACACTGATGTCTTGCTCCCAGACAAACTAAACAACTTCTTTGCTCGCTTTGAGGACAATACAGTGCCACTGACATGCCCCGTTACCAAAACCTGCGCTATCTCCTTCACTGCAGCGAACGTGAGTAAAACATTTAAACGTGTTAACCCTCGCAAGGCTACCGGCCCAGACGGCATCACTAGCCGCGTCCTCAGACATGCGCAGACCAGCTGGCTGGTGTGTTTACGGACATATTCAATCAATCCCTATCCCAGTCTGCTGTTGCCACATGCTTCAAGAAGGCCACCATTGTTCCTGTTCCCAAGAAAGCTAAGATAACTGAGCTAAACGACTATCGCCCYGTAGCACTCACTTCCGTCATCATGAAGTGCTTTGAGAGACTAGTCAAGGATCATATCACCTCCACCCTACCTGACACCCTAGACCCACTTTGCTTACCACCCCAATAGGTCCACAGACGACGCAATCGCAATCACACTGCACACTGCCCTAACCTATCTGGACGAGAGGAATACCTATGTAAGAATGTTGTTCATCGATTACAGCTAAGCATTTAACACCATAGTACCCTCCAAACTTGACATTAAGCTCGAGACCCTGGGTGTAACGTTCGTTCTCCTCTTCGTCTGAGGAGGAGCATGGATCGGACCAAAACGCAGCTTGTGTGGAATACATGATGAATTTATTTAAACAAGACGAACACGAAACACACTTGATAAATTACAAAATAACAAAATGACGTAGACCGACCTGAACATGAGAACTTACAGAACACGAAGAACGCACGAACAGGAACAGACTAGACAAACGAAACAGTCCCGTGTGGTACATACACTGACACGGAAGACAATCACCCACAAACAAACAGTGTGAACAGCCTACCTTAATATGGTTCTCAATCAGAGGAAACGTAAAACACCTGCCCCTGATTGAGAACCATATCAGGCTAAATAACAATGAACCTAAACATAGAAACACATAACATAGAATGCCCACCCCAACTCACGCCCTGACCATACTAAACAAATACAMAAACAAGGGAAAACAGGTCAGGAACGTAACACTGGGTCTCGACCCCCCCCTGTGCAACTGGGTCCTGGACTTTCTGACGGGCCGCCCCCAGGTGGTGAGGGTAGGAAGCAACATCTCCACCCCGCTGATCCTCAACACTGGGGCCCCACAAKGGTGCGTTCTCAGCCCTCTCCTGTACTCCCTGTTCACCCATGACTGCGTGGCCATGCACGCCTCCAACTCAATCAACAAGTTTGCAGACGTCACTACAGTGGTATGCTTGATTACCAACAACGACGAGACGGCCTACAGGGAGGAGGTGAGGCCCCTGGGAGTGTGGTGTCAGGAAAATAACCTCACACTCAACCTCAGGAGGCTGAATAAATTTGGCTTGTCACCGAAAATACACAAACTTTTACAGATGCACAATCGAGAGCATCCTGTCGGGCTGTTTCACCGCAACTGCTCCRCCCACTGCTCCGCCCACAACCGTAAGGCTCTCCAGAGGGTAGTGAGGTCTGCACAACGCATCAGCGGGGGGAAACTACCTGCCCTCCAGGACACCTACACCACCCGATGTCACAGGAAGGCCAAAAAGGACAACAACCACCCGAGCCACTGCCTGTTCACCCCGTTATCWTCCAGAAGGCGAGGTCAGTACAGGTGCATCAAAGCTGGGACCGAGAGACTGAAAAACAGCTTCTATCTCAATGCCATCAGACTGTTGAACAGCCATCACTAACATTGAGTGGCTGCTGCCAACATACTGACTCAAATCTCTAGCCACTTTAATAATAAAAAATTGGATGTAATAAATGTATCACTAGTCACTTTAAACAATGCCACTTTATATAATGTTTACATACCCTACATTACTCATCTCATATGTATATATTGTACTCTATACCATCTACTGCATCTTGCCTATGCCGCATGGCCATCGCTCATCCATATATTTATATGTACATATTCTTATTCATTCCTTTACACTTGTGTGTATAAGGTAGTTGTTGTGAAATTGTTAGATTACTTGTTAGATATTACTGCACTGTCGGAACTATAAGCACAAGCATTTCACTACACTCGCATTAACATCTGCTAACCATGTGTATGTGACCAATAAAATTTGATTTGATTTGATCTGTCCCGGTTTAGGGACACCGATCCTGTGGCATAAGGTTCTAAATACAAACCATTTATTCGGAGGAGGGGGAGTGGGAGGTGTGGAGCGGGCCTAGGGAAACCTTTTAATGAGAACACATAGGAAACAAACTGCAAGTATCCTTGAGACTGAATCATTAAGAAAATGATTGACAGCACCGTTCTTCTATATAGAGTGTAAAGGCTGGATATTTTTTTCCATTCATACTGTGAAGTGGTGGAATTCTGATAACTCAGCTTTCAGTGCTCCATCTAAGCTTGACTATGATGCTGGGAAAAGGCAGGACCAAATGCTCTAGAACACTTTTTAACAGGGACAGAAAGAAGTGTGGAATCTATCAGTTTGGGGGAAATAAGGAGGGAAAAGAAAGAGGAGAAGAGGAAAGTACAAGAGGAGATGGAGGGAGAGAGGAAAGAGAAGTCATGGAAGCTGGGGATCGAGAGAGGCAGGCCAGATCCTGCTGACTGCTCCACTTTCTAACAGCTRCTTGGGGAACCTCACAGTGGCCATTTGAACAGCACAGACACAATGGGTCATCAAAGCTGTCATCAAGCCAAATGGTGACTACTTTATAGAATCTGAAATATAAAATATATTTAGATTTTTTTAACACTGCTGTGGTTACTACATGATTCCATATGTGTTATTTCATAGTTTTGATGTCTTCACTATTATTCTACAATGTAGAAAATAGTCCAAATAAAGAAAAACCCTTGAATGAGTAGGTGTGTGCAAACTTTTGACCGGTACTGTATGCCTTAAACATCCAACATGGGAGCTGTCATGTTGGACACTTAGCCATTGCAGAGAAAGGAGGTTGTCAGCCCACAGACAGTATGGCTGATTGTCTAGTCTGATTTTGGGGCCGTTGTATAGTATCAGGTTGGTTGCCACACCTCATTACTCAGAAAACACTTTGGATTTTAAGATACATTTATTTGGACTGACATTTCGGGGAGGGACTGTGTTTTTGTGTGTGTGTGTGTGCGTGCGCTCGCCTGAGTGTGTTTGTGTAGTGTACTGCAATGATGGCTAATTAGACTCTCCTCAGTCCTTTGATTAAATTACAGGGAACAGAAATTGATTTCCAGACAATCGAGACAGCTTTGCTCTGATTGGGCGGAATGCTTCCTCAAGTGTTWGTCAGCCAATTGGGCCCATTACCCAGTAAAGTGAATTAGGACTCCTGGTGAGTCCATCACAGACCTGTCCAGCTGCCAAGCAATAGCACTGGGACAAAAAATATTGTCCTTAAAGAGAACGTTGGCAATTTACCACCATAGCAACCAACATGAGAGATAAGAAGAGTGATGAGAAGTGACCCAGTGCAAATACATATTTATGGCAATAGATTAACACAACACACCTTTTAAATGTTTTTTGATTTTGTACTTAACTCATTGACATTCAACTATATCCACTCAAATGGTTACATTTGACTGTATTTAACTAGGATTAAAKAACTACTATATAAAGTTGTTCATTTAATAAAGAAGGATTGGAAGCAGTGTGCTTGTTATTGTTGCCATTCCATATACATTACATTATGTGCCTTGAATGACTTGAAAGGTCATCATGTTCTCCTTCCTCAGTGTTCCAGGTGGAAGTTCTCAGGAATAGTGTGATTGTATCCTCACTGCTCTACTGACAAAAATCAAACAGTGTACATTTCCTTGTTCTTATCAGGATGTAAATTCATTCCTTATTGGATCTTTATCGGTACAACGCTACGGAACAAATACCAAGATAAGTTCAGACTCCGGGAGAGAGAGAGAGAGAGAGAGAGAGAGAGAGACACACACACACACGCACGCACGCACACACGCACCCACAGACAGTATGGCTCATTGTCTAGTCCTGTTTTTTGGGGCCGTTGTATATATAGGTTGGTTGCCACACCTCATTACTCAGAAAACACTTTGGATTTTAAGATACATTTATTTGGACTGACATTTCGGGGAGGGACTGTGTTTTTGTGTGTGTGTGTGTGTGTGTGCACACACACACACACGCACACGCACACGCACACACACACACACACAAACAGCCATTCAATTTTGGAAAATTAGCCAGAAGTGTTCAGCGCTCTCTTATTTCGAATCTAAAACTACACTATAAATACAAAACTATGTGGACACCTCTTCAAATTAATTATTTCGGCTATTTCAGCCACACCCGTTGCTGACAGGTGTATAAAATTGACTTTGGCAGAAGAATGGCTTACTGAAGAGCTCAGTGACTTTCAACATGGCATCGTCATAGGATGCCATCTTTCCAACAAGTCAGTTCGTCAAATGTTTGCCCTGCTAGAGCTGCCACGGTCAAATGTAAGTGCTGATTTTTTTTGTGAAGTGGAAATGTCTTGGAGCATCATCGGCTCGGCCGCGAAGTGGTAGTCCACACAAGCTCTACAGAACGGGACCGCTGAGTGCTGAAGCGTGTAGCGCGTATAATCACAGAGTGCTGAGCCTTGTGCAACGTCAGCACAAGAACTGTTTGTCTGGAGCTTCATGAAATTGGTTTCCATGGCCGAGCAGCCTCACACAAGCCTAAGATCACCATGTGCAATGCCAAGCGTCGGCTGGAGTGATGTAAAGCTCACCGCCAGTGGACTCTGGAGCAGTGGAAATGCGTTCTCTAGAGTGATGAATCACGCTTCACCATCTGGCAGTCCGACGGACGAATGTGTGTTTAGCGGAAAAGTTTGGTGGAGGAAGAATAATGGTCTGGGGCTGTTTTGCATGGTTTGGGCTAGGCCCMTTAGTTCCAATGACATTCCAGATGATTCTGTGTTTACAACTTTGTGGCAACAGTTTGGTGAATGCCCCTTCCTGTTTCAGCATGACAATGCCCCCATGCAAAGTCAGGTCCATACAGAAATGGTTTGTCAAGATCGGTGTGGAAGAACATGACTGGCTTGCACAGAGCCCTGACCTCAACCGCATCGAACACCATTGTGATGAATTGAAACGCTGACTGCGAGCCAGGTCTAATTGTCCAACATCAGTGCCGACCTCACTAATGCTCTTGTTGCCGAATGGAAGCAAGTCCCCGCTGCAATGTTCCAACATCTAGTGGAAAGCCTTCCTAGAAGAGTGGAAACTGTTATTGCAGCAAAGGGGGGGACCAACTCCATATTAAGGACCATGATTTTGGAAAGAGATGTTCGACGAGCAGGTGGCCATATACTTTTGGTCATGTAGTGTATTTTGAGAGCAGAGAAATAGGACATGTTCACTCACAAGCACACGTGTATTGGATGATAAATGGGTCTCTCTATCTTGCAATGTGGGATGAGGCTGAGTTATCCTCTTTCTTTAAGCCTCAATGCAATCTGTTACTGCTCAATGTACGACAGATACAGGAGTGCATCCTAAAATAACTCTACAAGACAGATACCCACATACTGCTGGGTGGCAGCCTGGTGAAGCCTGGGCCTGGTTTCAAAAAGATTGGAACAGAGGAAGGAAGGAAGGAAGGAAGGAAGGAAGGAAGGAAGGAAGGAAGGAAGGAAGGAAGGGAGAAAGAGAGAAAGAGAGAGAGGGGGGGCAGAGAGAGTGAAGGGACAGAGAGAGAACAGTAAAATAAACTGAATGAGAAAATATGTCTTGGGAAGGGATGTTGAGAAGTATAAGGGAGGAAAAGAGAGTACATTAGATAGAGGAGAGAAGGTCATCTTTCTGGAGCCCTATCTTTCTGAGCGGTCTCWAACAACAGCCTCATTAAAAYAGCAGTGAATCACAACTGTCCCTGCGTTTTCACAACCATTCAACTTTTTTATTTGGTTAGAATTTGTGGATTCCATCTTGAGTCTCAATTTCTCTGCCATATTTCACTTATTTATGGGCTTGCTGGTCTAAATCACTCATCTCTCTCTTCACTCCACTCTGGCTTTAGAATACACTCACATTCTTCAGCCCAATTTTCTAAAGATTTGATTCAGAAGGTAATCTTTTCTGACCTTTAATTAAAATACAGTAAAAAGGCAACCGTATTCTTTCTTTCTCTCTCGCTATGATTTTCCCCAGCCTAATTCTAGCTGAGCTGGAGTAAGAGTAGCGAGGGCAGGGCAACACTTGGCTCTGTGTGTGTGTGTGTGAGAGCAGTGTGTGTGTGTGTGTGTGCGTCCCTCTCATATCCTACTCTTCTCTGTGTTCCTCTTCCTCGGTTTCTTCTGCGGTGACCCTTTTCCACCCTTCTCCAAGTGCTGAAGAAATGTACTCTCTTAAAGTTTACCCTGGTATATGTTATTATGAGGACAATGGCTTGTGAGCAAATGAATGATTTCCAGGTCTAGTAATTATGTTATTCAATGACTCTCGAAGGGGTAGAGAGAGAGAAGGTGAGGGAGAGATTGGGATGCAGTAAGTGGGCTTTCCTCCATTGGCCTTCTCCCTATGGTTTGATTACACTCACTCCATCTTCCATCCATCCATCCATCCATTGCCTTTTAYCCCTGTTGCTCTCTCTCTTCCCTCTCTCCATCTCCTCCCCCTGGATTTACCCAGACTGATGAGAGACACCTTGGAGGGGCCATCAGACCTCTTCAGCTGAGCACAGACAGTCAATTACCCCTGGTTAAACACACTGGTTAAACACTAGTGTGTGTATGTGTGTGTGTGTGTGTGTGTGTGTGTGTGTGTGTGTGTGTGTGTGTGTGTGTGTGTGTGTGTGTGTGTGTGTGTGTGTGCGTGTGGTTTTGGCGTATCTGTGAAAGGTTAGGGGTGGCTCCGCAGATGTCAACATAATCATTCTCTCACAGTATAAAGGCATAGACACATGGTCTTGTGTTACTTAAATATAACAGATCTCACGGAGTTAATCAGAGAGCTGTATAAGCCTAAATATGTGCATAACATGTTGGAGGGAGGGACCTTACTGTGGAACTGTGCAGATTACAGCGACTACAGAGAGATTGGAGGAGGTACAGTAGGGGACAATCACACACTGTCCAGGATTGATTTGTTTACCTGTTCTGTACTGAACACACACTTGAAGAGAATCCCTGCTGCACTGCATGCACACACTTGTTCTAAATCAGAGTACACACACAAACACACACACACACACACTCACTTTTGCTACACTGGTTCTACTCAACTCCCAGTGGAAAAGGCACATCACTTGAACAGATAAAAGTATGCAAACCTCCGGATTTCTAGTGACTCATAGCTCCACCTACTGGTTATAAAGTGGAAGTGTAGTGTCGTAGCTGAATCAGAATTAGTTAGGTAACATAGATAAATAAGATGTTTTATTTATCTTATACTTGTCATTAGAATGTCTTCTTTTGGACTATACTGTTGGCAGTTGCATTTTCCTTTCTCCTCTAGGGAAAAGTCACTTGGGGCCCAGAGAGGGGAGAGGTCAGGCTTGTCTTTTACATGTCTGGTAATATGCAGAATATCAGAAAGGGAGAAGTCAGGTTTGAACATTGTCTTCATAATGAATATATCTGTGAAACCATGTGAAGGGCTCCACTATGTCTGTACTCCAGTCATTCCCTCCTTTTCCCATTGGGGGGGAGGAGTATGGCAGTGTCTGGAACCATTGTATTACCCCTCTGATGTTGCATGAATCTTGACCTAGTATATGACCTAGAGGCTCACTCCCCTCTGTGAACTTGTCCAGGAGTGGGGTGTATTTGAGATGGGAGTATCTAGAATTGACAATTGATATATGCCATTGGATGAGGTAATGTTTTGGTACTAGGAAGTACCAAGAACGAGAAGTAGAACCTCGTCTAAGAGACCAAACTGAACGATAATTTATAGCTAATGCTATTTGGCTATGGGATAATCCTCTTTCAAGTAAAAGGCCCTATTGTGAACTTCCTACGATCTGTGGTTCTGCATGTGAGTTGAGAGGGGTGTATCTTGGCTATAAAAGATACTAAGTATTCTTTTGTAAGCACTCTCAGAGAATTCATTTATAGACACTGAATTGATCTGAGAGTCAAAGGGCTATGGTGAAGCTCATATAATTAAAGATGGAGTTTAAAATATAACTCTGACTTGTGTGTGGTTTGTAAACTCTCCTCATTTAGTAATACAGGAAATTACCACGACAGTAGTTMCACATGTAGCTCAGAGTTCACCTTCAGCAGAATACCAATACCAGCACCAGTACCCACAGCGAGAAATCTAATTTCATGCAGATTGGTGCTTTTAATATGTTTAACTATGATTAATTGAAGTGATTACACCAGCATAAGAAACTCTGTACGTTTCTATATCCATCCCTCTCTTGTGCCGGGTTACGACAAAGTCAACATCCACCCACAAACTGGCCATCAATTACTGAGGCAGGGTCCATTAACAGAATAAAGAATATTAAGTGGAGGAGGCGGTCTTATGGCACAGTGCACCACTTTCTCATTCATACTCTCTCTTACCATCTCTCTCTTTCTCTCCATGTGAGTGATAATARGGCTAGTCTAGATGATCTCCAGGTTGCTCTTAACTGTTGATAGAAAGTGTATCCACAGAGAGACTATAACGTAGATGGAGAATATACACACAGAGTATTATGTGCTGTGCTATGACAATGAGGTAACGCGAAAGCTCAATTTAAATACAACCAACAACTATCAG
>NC_036855.1:63241639-63246456 GCF_002910315.2 Salvelinus sp. IW2-2015
AAGGGAGTCTTTTTTTCATACTGCACGCTCTCACTCCATCACTATCTCCTTTGACATCTTCCATTTATGACATTCCAAATCAAATCAAATTGTATTAGTCACATGCGCCCGAATACAACAGGTGTAGGTAGACCTTACAGTGAAATGCTTACTTACGAGCCCCTAACCGACAGTGCAGTTTAAAAAAATACGGATAAGAATAAGAGATAAAAGTAACAAGTAATTAAAGAGCAGCAATAAAAAAATAACAATATATACGGGGGTGCCCGAAAGAGTAAATGTGCGGGGGCACCAGTTAGTTTGAGGTAGTATGTACATGTAGGTAGAGTTATTAAAGTGACTAGCATAGACGACAACAGAGAGTGGCAGTGTTGTGGAGTGGGGAGGAATGGGGGGGGGGGGGGGGGGCAATGCGAGTAGTCGGGTAGCCATTTGACTAGATGTTCAGGAGTCTTATGGCTTGGGAGTAGAAGCTGTTTTAGAAGCGCTCTTGGACCTAGACTTGGCGCTCTGGTACCGCTTGCCGTGTGGTAGCAGAGAAAACAGTCTATGAGTAGGGTGGCTGGAGATGGCTCCGGAGCAGAATGCAGATGTTTTATGTGCCCCCCGTTTGTGTTTTTTTGTTTGTTTATCTGCGTTGTTTGTAACTTATTTTTTTACTATTTTTGTACATAATGTTGCCGCTACCATCTCTAATGACCGAAAATAACTTCTAGACATCAGGACTGCGATTACTCACCATGGACTAGCAGAACATTTCAACATTGACACAGAGGGGCACATCACACGCATGTATTTTCTTCTGGAACTCCATCCATACACACAAACACACACACGCACGCACGCACGCACGCACGCACACACACACAACACCACACACACACACACACACACACACACACACACACACACACACCACACACATACACACACACACACACACACACACACACACACACACACACACACACACACACACACACACACACACACACACACACACACACACACCACACACACACCACACACACACACACACACACACACACACACACACACACACCACACTACTGTATGCATCTTGTTTACATTTTCACATTGTAGGCATCCAGCTGAGGCCTTGGATGGATCATGTTGCAATGAGATGGGCCCAGGGGTATGTACGTACAATCCTTTTCAGTGTGGTGGCAAATTAGTTGACAGAGAAGAGGATGTGGTTGTTTGTGGAGGGAGAACAGTGTGAGTGGTGGGTAGAACAGCTGAAGTGATGCTGATTGGTTGCTCTGGCTCATCACTTCTTGACTAAAATAAAGATAGATTTAGACATTTGTTGACATTGCCGTAGTTCAACAGCTGAAAAGCCTTTATTAACATATTCCCGAGATAGCAAGACATTCAGTGTTCACTGAATTAAGTAGCCTACCCATCCTCATTTACAATTTCATTCATCAATGAAATACATTATACATAACATACATACATGTATACATACATAGCACACATTATTGTAGAACAGGCTACTCCTGTATCCACACTATATTAGGATACCGTTATGATTTCATTGGTCTTGTCAGGCATGATTTTAGGTATTTGATCGAAGTTGTATGTTATACCTCGTTTCCTTCTTCGTGAAAAGTAGTTCTGCATCCATTCAATTCAGTTCGAGTGTGAGTGTGTAGGCCTATGTGACAGTGGAAAAATAAACCCATAGCTCCAGCACACAATGGCATGTAGGGGTAGTGTATTACAATGTCAAATATGTACAGTGGGGAGAACAAGTATTTGATACACTGCCGATTTTGCAGGTTTTCCTACTTACAAAGCATGTAGAGGTCTGTATTTTTATCATAGGTACACTTCACTATGAGAGACGGAATCTAAAACAAAAATCCAGAAAATCACATTGTATGATTTTTAAGTAATTAATTTGCATTTTATTGCATGACATAAGTATTTGATCACCTACCAACCAGTAAGAATTCCGGCTCTCACAGACCTGTTAGTTTTCTTTAGAAAGCCCTCCTGTTTCTCACTCATTACCTGTATTACTGCACCTGTTTGAACTCGTTACTGTATAAAAGACACCTGTCCACACACTCATCAAACAGATTCCAACCTCTCCACAATGGCCAAGACCAGAGAGCTGTGTAAGGACATCAGGGATAAAATTGTAGACCTGCACAAGGTGGGATGGGCTACAGGACAATAGGCAAGCAGCTTGGTGAGAAGGAAACAACTGTTGGCGCAATTATTAGAAAATGGAAGAAGTTCAGATGACGGTCAATCACCCTCGGTCTGGGGCTCCATGCAAGATTTCAACTAGCCTACCTGGTTAAATAAAGGTGAAATAAAAATAAATAATACTGTTGCCTAGGTTTGTTAACATGCAGGTATCAACAGACGTTAGTTAGGCATTGGTATCGTCATGTCAGTCAGACTTTCAATGGTAGGTGATAGCACCATGGTGGTACTGTTGCCTAGGCTAAATGTAGGCCTTTATCACCCCCCCCCCCCCCCCCCCATAGTACTCGCTAAGCAAGTAGCTGACTGCCCTCCTGAAGCATCTTACCAGTCAGTGCCACGCAAAAAACGATCTATTCGCTGGTGTGTCGGGCCACTAGGCTGAGGAGTAAATTTCACACATCCCCATGTGCTACAAAGTTGATATCCTCATTTGATTTCTCCTCCCCGTAAAATGTTGTGGGTAACAATGCAACGCATCAGATTAGGGGAGACCGGGTTGGTCTAAATTGATAGTTGGGTCATGGGGTGGGGGAAATCCAATGAGTTGGTTCTGAGGCTGTTGGAACTGATCTGACGATTCTAGATTTAATTTTGGATTGGAGATGCTTAATGTGAGTCTGGAAGGAGAGTTTACAGTCTAACCAGACACCCAGGTATTTGTAGTTGTCCACATATTCTAAGTCAGAGCCGTCCAGAGTAGTGATGCTGGACGGGCGGGAAGGTGCGGGCAGCGGTCGGTTGAAGAGCATGCATTTAGTTTTAACCGTGTGGCTGTCGCCTACCATTGAAAGTGTAACTAACATGTCATCATACCAACACCTTACTAATGTCTGCGTGACACCTGTGTGTTATTGAAAGTCATAAAGTGCATAGTTTATATTTATATTAATTCAATCTCAACCATAAATGTTAGAAAGCCAACATTCCGATGTAGCCACCTTGAGCTGTAGTGTAGTCTACGGCTTGTGTATTTCCGTTTATACAGCTGTGTATTTCCGGTTATCGCTAAATTCCTAGAAAATATTATGTCCAATCTATAGGTAATCTGTCTTTCCCTCAACACCTCATGGGATGATATGTTAACTTATCTCGCTGTATACAGATCTAATCACAGACTGTGTTGTTACCAGTTCCCAGTAAGTAGCCTACTTCAGACAACCAATAAGAGTTGTGTCCGTGGTTTTCAGTTGAATAGAGGAGTTAATAAGCATTCCCAGAGGGTCCATGCTATTTGGAGTTCTTGGGATGTCAGTACCTCAATCAAGTAGAAATGTAAAATGGTTAAGGTAAGGGTTGAGTTTAGTGTTAGCTAAGGGTTATAGTTTAGGGTTCAGGGTAGGGACGTCCCAAGGAATCTGGATAGCAGTGACCGTTCATGAGAGCGCGGCAGCAACACAGACGTTCATTTGTTTGTTTTTTACAAGCGGCAGACAAACTTTTCGAGAGAGTCTACCCCAGATAGTTTCCTTAGAGACCATGAAAAGAATTACCAAGATGTCCTTGATCCAATTGAAGAGTAAGTAGGCTGTATTTAAGTTGTGACATTATTAGGAAATATTTAGGCCTACTGTGTTGACAAGACAAATTTGTTTCAACAAATAATAACTTTTGTTGAAAACGAGTTGACTTACTGTGTCGATAGGGTCTAGTGTACAATAATAATGTCATTTGATGTGCTAGTATTATTTATTTAATGGATGAATTCAATTGTAAATGAAAATATACACACGTGGTGCTATAGAATACATACATATTTTACATTGTAATACACTACCCCTACATGCCATTGTGTGCTGGAGCTATGGGTTTATTTTTCCACTGTCACTAGGCCTACACACTCACACTCGAACTGAATTGAATGGGGGATGCAGAACTACTTTTCACTGAAGAAGGGAAACGAGGTATAACATACAACTTCGATCAAATACCTAAAATCATGCCTGACAAGACCAATGAAATCATAACGGTATCCTAATATAGTGTGGATACAGGAGTAGCCTGTTCTACAATAATGTGTGCTATGTATGTATACATGTATGTATGTGTTAGTATAATGTATTTCATTGATGAATGAAATTGTAAATGAGGATGGGTAGGCTACTTAATTCAGTGAACACTGAATGTCTTGCTATCTCTGGGAATATGTTAATAAAGGCTTTTCAGCTGTTGAACTACGGCAATGTCAACAAATGTCTAAATCTATCTTTATTTTAGTCAAGAAGTGATGAGCCAGAGCAACCAATCAGCATCACTTCAGCTGTTCTACCCACCACTCACACTGTTCTCCCTCCACAAACAACCACATCCTCTTCTCCTGTTCAACTAATTTGCCACCACACTGAAAAGGATTGTACGTACATACCCCTGGGCCCATCTCATTGCAACATGATCCATCCAAGGCCTCAGCTGGATGCCTACAATGTGAGAAATGTAAACAAGATGCTACAGTAGTGTGTGTGTGTGTGTGTGTGTGTGTGTGTGTGTAGAGGATATGAAAGCAATCTAGTCTAACATGGCAACCCAGATGACTGCGCATTGCCGCCCTCCCCCCCCCCCATTCTCCCCCCAGTCCA
>NC_036855.1:63247102-63267720 GCF_002910315.2 Salvelinus sp. IW2-2015
CCACTCCACAACACTGCCACTCTCTGTTGTCGTCTATGCATAGTCACTTTAATTAACTCTACCTACATGTACATACTACCTCAACTAACTGGTGCCCCCGCACATTTACTCTGTTCGGGCACCCCCCTGTATATATTGTTATTTTTTTATTGCTGCTCTTTAATTACTTGTTACTTTTATCTCTTATTCTTATCCGTATTTTTTTAAACTGCACTGTCGGTTAGGGGCTCGTAAGTAAGCATTTCACTGTAAGGTCTACCTACACCTGTTGTATTCGGGCGCATGTGACTAATACAATTTGATTTGATTTGGAATGTCATAAATGGAAGATGTCAAAGGAGATAGTGATGGGAGTGAGAGCGTGCAGTATGAAAATAAAGACTCCTTGGGATTTAAAATTAGTATGGGGTGCCCTCTTGTGTCTCATTTTTATTAGTTTTAGGATACTACAGTCTACAGTCACCCCTGGTGGAGGYTCTTGGAACACTGCTAGTCTGAGAAGAGGTTGACAAAAACCTTCAAAGACTGTGGTGCTATGTTGCGTGTTATCTTGAATAACAGGAAGATGATTGAGTACAGAATGAAATGGTGTAAACTTAACAGGTGGAACTTGTTGAGTACACTCTTTGAAAAAGGGGTACCAATGGGTTTCTTTGGCTGTCACCAGGTAGAAGTTCCAGGTAAAAATATTTTTGGTTCCATGTAGAACCCGCTGTGGAATGGAGCCCAAAAGCGTTCTACCTACTGTAGACACAGAAGGGGCTATACCTGTAATCAAAAAGGGTTCTCCTATGGTTGCAGCGGAAGAATCCTTTTAGGTCTTAGTCACCACTTTTTTTAGTTTAGGCCTATATTGCAGTGGTGGCTCCATGGTTCTCTGTAAAAAAAAAAAAAAGTGGTTAATTGGTGGTGGGTAGATAACATAATCAGAAATACTATGAAACATCCCCACTTTTAGCACACATTTGCAAGCAGGCAAAGTAACCTTCTATGCGTACTGAGGCATTTGTGATCACTCAACATTGGCAGGACAGACAAAAAAAGACATGCTCACATGCAAACAAAAGATAACGTGTCGAACTTGCACCGTTATGCAATTATTAAGAGACTAAATACAAATATCTAACCCTGGCTACCAATGTTCTAGCATTAATTTATTGAGGCAAGCAGATCAGAGATGTCAAGGTGGTACCCAAGCATATGCCATGTGTGTATATGACACACACAAATATGTATGGTCATATTTTGTATGTTTTATATAGTTTGTTATTTTATGGAGCCATCACTTGTATCATTTCCTAGGTCTCCCAGGTATTTGCATTAAAGTAATGTGTGGAAGCGTTAATGAGATCGTGAGGTCTGGCAGGTTTCTTCTTCAATCTTGGAGAATGAATACTGAAAACGACTAACTTTTCTCTGTCTCGTCATTTTACCCTATTAATTCAGGTATGTAATGTGCAAAAGTGCAATTAAGCTGGTGCCGCTCCGGGCTGCAATAGGGACAGAGCCCCAAATAGGGTTATCTTCTGTATACCACCCCTACCTTGTCASAACACAACTGATTGACTAAAACGCATTAAGAGGGAAAGAAATTCCACAAATTAACTTTTAACAGGACACACCACTTAATTGAGATGCATTTCAGGTGACTATCTCACGAAGCTGGTTGAGAGAATGCGAAGAGTGTGCAAAGCTGTCATCAAGGCAAAGGGTGGCTACTTTGAAGAATCTAAAATCTAAAATATATTTTGATTTGTTTGACACTTTTTGGGTTACTACATGATACCATATGTGTTATTTCATAGTTTTCATGTCTTCACTATTATTCTACAATGTAGAAAAGAGTACAAATAAAGAAAAACCCTAGAACTACAATGTGGCTATTCTTGACCTAAAATCCCACAATCCCACATAGGACCAAGTTGGGAAATCAAATTTCAGCAGTTGAAGGACTAATCAATATTTTTCATATAAATGCCATGTTATAGATGGGTGAAGACACATAAAAATTTACATATATATCACTAGGTTGAGTAACTGACCTGAAGCAGCGTTCATCTTCCTGAGCATCTTCTGGAAATTTGGTGCAAGTTGGCAACATGAGCAAGGTTAAAAAACTCACACATATAGTATGTCCTTTAACAAGCTGCAAAGATCTCATTATCATGGTACAGGTCTGTAGATGTTGTTGAAACAAAAATTGTGTCATTTGAAASTTTGCACGTTCATGCGCAAACATGGAAGTTTGGTCATGTATGTCAGATATTGTCTAAAGACGGCAAAACTTACCGCCACAGATCAAATMAAAGTTTATTTGTTACGTGCCGAATACAACAACTGTAGACCTTACAGTGAAATGCTTAYTTGCAAGCCCTTAACCAACAATGTAGTTAAGTAAAAAAAGACATAAGTAAAAAATCTAAAATGAAAGTAACAAATAATTAAAGAGCAGCAGTAAAATAACAATAGCGAGGCTATGTACAGGGGTACCGGTACAGAGTCAATGTGCGGGGGCACCGGTTGGTTGAGGTAATATGTACTGTAGGTAGAGTTAAAGTGACTATGCATAGATAACAACAGAGAGTAGCAGCGGAGATAAAAAGAGGGGGGGGGGGGGGCAATGAAAATCGTCTGGGTAGTCATTTGATTAGGTGCTCAGGAATCTTCTAGTTTGGGGGTAGAAGCTGTTTAGAAGCCTGTTGGACCTAGACTTGGCGTTCCGTTAATGCTTGCCGTGCGGTAGCAGAGAGAACAGTCTATGACTAGGGTGGCTGGAGTGTTTGACAATGTTTAGGGCCTTCCTCTGACACATGCCTGGTATAGAGGTCCGGGATGGCAGGAAGCTTGGCCCCAGTGATGTATGTACTGGGCCGTTCGCACTACCCTCTGTAGTGCCTTGTGTGTCGGAGGCCGAGCAGTTGCCATACCAGGCAGTGATGCAACCAGTCAGGATGATCTCAATGATGCAGCTGTAAAACCTTTGGAGGATCTGAGGACCCATGCCAAATCTTTTCAGTCTCCTGAGGGGGAATAGGTTTTGTCGTGCCCTCTTCACGACTGTGTTTGTGTGCTTGGACCATGTTAGTTTGTTGGTGATGTGGACACCAAGGAACTTGAAGCTCTCAACCTGCTCCACTACAGCCCTGTCGATGAGAATGGGGGAGTGCTCGGTCCTCTTTTTTCTGTAGTCCACAATCATCTCCTTTGTCTTGTTCACGTTGAGGGAGAGGTTGTTATCCTGGCACCACACGGCCAGGTCTCTGACCTCCTCCTTATAGGCTGTCTCTTCATTGTATGTGATCCGGCCTACCACGGTTGTGTCATCGGAGGCGTTCCAGACCTTGGCGGAACGCCATGAGCATGCATCGAACACATTGCTGGAGCAATTCCGCGGCTTGTCTGAAAGGCAGTACCACGGCGGTAACCTCCCAGCCGCTTAGTAACTTGGCTATTAGCAGCACCGCCTCCCYGTCACCCCAGTGTCCCGAGAACCCTGCTTACCTCCTCCGGAGCGCTACAATGGAGTTTTCGTAAACTGCTGGGCTTTGCTCTCCCAGTTCTCCCTCATTTTCGAGCTGCAGCCTTCTTCGTTCCCCTCGGACCGCTCAAGGATAGCGTACATCATTATGCTGATGTCCGGGAGGGCACTCGCCTGGGCCACGGCGGTGTGGGAGCAACAATCCGCCACCTGACTCAGTCTGGAGTAGCTCGTGGAGGAAGTTTGGAAGGTGTTTGATTCTCCGTTGTCTGGGAGAGAGGCTGCTCGTAAGCTGCTCCAGGTACGCCAAGACTCCCATAGTGTGGCAGACTACACGGTGGATTTCTGCACATTGGCAGCTGAGAGTGCTTGGAACCCGGAAGCGCTATTCGACACATTCCTACACGTTCCTACACGGAGTATCGGAGAAAGTTAAGGACGAGCTTGCAGCCCGGGAACTACCGATGGATCTCGACTCGCTCATCGCCTTGACCATTCGGATCGATGGATGACTACGGAAATGAAGGAAGGAGAGGAGAGTCGATTCCACTTCACCTCTGAGATATCCCGGAAGTCCCAGACGGCTCTGTTGCCGAGAAAACCCGAGGCTACTAACTGAGTTCTCATGAGAGACTCCGAAGACTGGCGATTCACCTCTTCCTGAGCCCAATCAACTTGGCAGAGCTAGGGTTTCTCCAGCTGAATGGCTATACAGGCTTCACACTAAGAGTTAATATCGAGAACTTTCCTCTCCCCTTACTCGCATTCTTTTTCATGCCATGTTGCTGTGGGGAAACCAGTCAAAATCTCTCCTGGTACTCATCAACTCTGGGGCAGATGAGAGCTTTATGGACGCTACCCTGACTCCCGAGCTGGATATCCCCACTCAGCCCCTCTCCATTCACATGGATGTTAGAGCACTTGACAGGCGCTCTATTGGCCGGGCCACCCACAATACCATCTCCATCAACCTACGTGTGTCAGGAAACAAAGCGAGACAATCCAGTTCCTGCTCATTAAGTCTCCTGGCTCCAGCGACACAATCCCCTCACTGACTGGTCTGCCGGTGCGATCATGGGCTGGAGCCTATTCTGCCACGCCCATTGCCTGAAATCAGCTCAGCCTGCCCCGGGACATCTTCCTGGATGCTCGGAAGCTGCCCCGGACATCTCCACCATTCCAGCGGAGGATAGCTGGAACACCTCTGGGAGGTGTTCTGTAAGGCCCGGGACACGTMGTTTCCGCCGCACCGACCATATGACCGCGGGATTGATCTTCTCGCAGGCATCACTCTGCCCCGGGACGACTGTACTCTCTGTCGGGTCCGGAGACCAAGGCTATGGAGACCTACATTGAGGACTCCCTAGCTGCTGTGTTCATCCTTCCTTCTGCCTCCCCCGCCGGCGCAGGGTTCTTCTTTGTGGAGAAGAAGGACAAAGGTCTCAACGACAAGGACGAGGACGAGGTCTCAACGACATCATGGTGAAGAACTGCTACCCTCTACCTGTCTTCTCCTCGGCCTTCAAGCCGCTTCAGGGGATAAACCGTGTTCTCCAAGCTGAACCTACGGAACACCTACCACCTGGTGCGGATACGGGAAGGGGACGAGTGGAATACTGTCTTCAACACAGCCAGCGGTCACTACGAGTATCTGGTCATGCCTTTTGGCCTCACCAACGCCCCTGCTGTGTTCCAGGCTATAAAAATAAAATATGCTCGCATGCACCCATAAACTAAGTTAGTAGCAACATAATTTTTCTGGGCTAAAGTAGGTATACTTACAAATATATATTACAGGGAATCGTCAGGGGGTTGAATCAAGTTCCAGTCCTAGGACTGAGTGCAAAAGAGGATAAACCACATGTCCGTTATATGGTGGCAACCACACATATTTCTTCAGATGTTTTACCTGAAAGCACTGAATTCTTGAGGACAGGTTAGAACCCACATAGATTTCTAACTCCCTGGAGTCAAGAGGATACTCAAAAAATGGTGCTTTCAGTCTGTATTCTTTACCCACAATATACTCTTTGCCTTCTGTAGAAATTACATGCAGAACAGAAACAACTTTGTTATCAATTATGATACAGCCTTCTCTCTCTGAGGTTCTGACAGCTAATCCATCAATCAACAGCTCCTTGAACTGATGCACTACTCCAACAAAACACTGTGGCACAGGCCCCATCCAGAAAGTGGACAAGGTTTTCTGGCAAACTCCATAGGGATGTACTCCCTTAAAGTTACAAGCCTTTCCGAGATAGAGGAAGCTTGACGGGAAGAAATACGACAACGCAGTGGACCACTACTTCCCATCCACACATCCAACGGGTGTTTCATGAGCACCAAACAAACTAAATGTATGTAGTCATGACGGAAGACTGTTACCATGTTAGAATCCAAAAGAGGAGACTGGTTATGGAAGTGTTCTTCGTCCACTGACTGTTTGAAGCACTCGTTGATTCTAGGCCTGGCATTAACCTCAGGAAATGCCACACGGTTGCCTGTGTAGACACCGCTTTGGTAGAACTTGTCACAGCTACTATATCCAGTGTGGGACTTCACTTTTTATATATGCTCTAGCTGGGGCATCATATATTACAGAAGACATATTTAAGAAATAAAAAAAACACATAAAAAGAAAACCCCCACTTATGCTTTTTAACTCAGTGACCAGATTATAAGTGAAATAATCTGTCTGTAAACAATTGTTGGAAAATGACTTGTGTCATGCACAAAGTACATGTCCTAACTGACTTGCCAAAACTATAGTTTATTAACAAGAAATTTGTGGAGTGATTGAAAAACGAGCTTTAATGACTCCAACCTCAGTGTATGTCAACTTCCGACTTCAACTGTAAGCAACGCATGTGTTAGATTTGACATGCTCATTTTAATGTGTATAAGAAAAGAGACACTGTTGACTCTTCTTTGGATGCTGATTTTACCATACATGAGATGCGGATATACAGCCCCAGGTCATGATCAGTTGTGCTATGTAATGTTTAAGCATCTACCTGATGAGGTCATATATGTTCTTCTGGGATTATTTAATAAGGTTTGGAGTGAGGGGGTTATATCTTCTGGATTGAAAAGTGCAGTAATATGACCTTTTTTTTAATAAAGCCTGGTAAAGATCCGTCATGTGCTGATAGTTACAGACCAATAGCAATGACCTCTAAATTGTGTAAACGGATGGAAAAGATGATAGTCAACAGACTCCTATTTCCTGGAACATAGAGGTTTATTGAGTCAATGTGGCTTCCGTAAAGGTAGCTCTACATTGGACTTATTTTACCTTTATTTAACTAGGCAAGTCAGTTAAGAACAAATTCTTATTTTCAATGATGGCCTAGGAACAGTGGATTAACAGCCTTGTTCAATGGCAGAACAACAGATTTTACCTTGTCAGCTCARGGATTTGATCTTGCAAACTTYCGGTTACTAGTCCAACGTTCTAACCACAAGGTTACCTGCCGGTACCTGCTGCCCCTGCCGCCCCAGATGCATTAGTAAAGGTGAGCAATGAAGTTGAAAAAACTCTGGTTTGAAATAAGTAATGTCTACTGTCTTTTTTGACATTGAAAAGGCATTTGACACTACAGTACGTGACGAGAAGGCCTCCCGATTAAGATGGAAAGATTTGATATTGGTGGGACGTTATATAACCGGCTTTTGGCCTTCTTCTTTAATCACTCTTTTCTAGTTAAAATAGGATCCATTTTATCTGATGCCTATGGAGTTGACAATGGTATTCCTCAAGGTAGTGCTATCAGTCATATTTTGTTCAATGTTATGATTAAAATGTGTTTTCGAATGTGGGTAGGGGCATTGGGGCTTCCCTATAAGCTGATGATGGAGCTATTTGGTAGCAGGTAAGGAAATCTATTCAACAATCTATAGTGGATGTTGAAGGATGGTCAATTGACTGGAGGTTTTCATTTTTTAAATTGCTCCACAATGAGATAGGGTGCAGGCCAGGCAGTAGAATGTAAGCCAGCCTGCCAGCCTGCCACTAGCACAGTCAGTGTAGTCAGCTCAGCTATCCCCATTGAGACCGTGTCCGTGCCTCRACCTAGGTTGGGCAAAACTAAGCATGGCAGTGTTCGCCTTAGAAATCTCACTGGAATAAAGACCTCCTCCATTCCTGCCATTATTGAAAGAGATTGTGATACCTCACATCTCAAAAGTGGGTTACTTAATGTTAGATCCCTCACTTCMAAGGCAGATATAGTCAATGAACTAATCACTGATCATAATCTTGATGTCATTGGCCTGACTGAAACATGGCTTAAGCCTGATGAATTTACTGTGTTAAATGAGGCCTCACCTCCTGGTTACACTAGTGACCATATCCCCCACGCATACCGCAAAGGCGGAGGTGTTGCTAACATTATTGATATCAAATTTTAATTTACMAAAAAAAAGATAATTTCATTTTTTGAGCTTCTAGTCATGAAATCTATGCAGCCTACTCAATCACTTTTTATAGCTACTGTTTACAGGCCTCCTGGGCCATATACAGCGTTCCTCACTGAGTTCCCTGAATTCCTATCGGACCTTGTAGTCATGGCAGATAATATTCAAATTTTTGGTGATTTTAATATTCACATGGAAAAGTCCACAGACCCACTCCAAAAGGCTTTCGGAGCCATCATCGACTCAGTGGGTTTTGTCCAACATGTCTCCGGACCTACTCACTGCCACAGTCATACTCTGGAGCTAGTTTTGTCTTGTGGAATAAATGTTGTGGATCTTAATGTTTTTCCTCATAATCCTGGTCTATCGAACCACCATTTTATTACGTTTGCAATCGCAAATAATCTGTTCTGACCCCAACYAAGGATCATCAAAAGTTGTGCTATAAATTCTCGGACAGCCCAAAGATTCCTAGATGCCCTTCCAGACTCCCTCCGCCTACCCAAGGACGTCAGAGTACAAAAATCAGTTGACCACCTGACTGAGGAACTCAATTTAACCTTGATGCAGTCGCACCCCTAAAAACAAAAAACATTTGTCATAAGAAACTAGCTCCCAGGTATACAGAAAATACCCGAGCTCTGAAGCAAGCTTCCAGAAAATTCGAACGGAAATGGCGCCACACCAAACTGGAAGTCTTCCGACTAGCTTGGAAAGACAGTACCGTGCAGTATCGAAGAGCCCTTACTGCTGCTCGATCATCCTATTTTTCCAACTTAATTGAGGAAAAAAGAACAATCCAAAATAAAAAATAAATTATACTGTCGCAAAGCAAACTAAAAAGCAGCATTCCCCAAGATAGGATGGTTTTCACTTCAGCAGTGATAAATTCATGAACTTCTTTGAGGAAAAGATCATGATCATTAGAAAGCAAATTACGGACTCCTCTTTAAATCTGCGTATTCCTCCAAAGCTCAGTTGTCCTGAGTCTGCACAACTCTGCCAGGACCTAGGATCAAGGGAGAMACTCAAGYGTTTTAGTACTATATCTCTTGACACAATGATGAAAATAATCATGGCCTCTAAACCTTCAAGCTGCATACTGGACCCTATTCCAACTAAACTACTGAAAKAGCTGCTTYCKGTGCTTGGCCCTCSTATGTTGAACATAATAAACGKCTYTCTATCCACCGGATGTGTACCAAACTCACTAAAAGTGGCAGTAATAAAGCCTCTCTTGAAAAAGCCAAACCTTGAGCCAGAAAATATAAAAAACTATTGGCCTATATCGAATCTCCCATTCTTTTCAAAAAATTTAGAAAAAGCTGTTGCGCAGCAACTCCATGCCTTCCTGAAGACAAACAATGTATACGAAACACTTCAGTCTGGTTTTAGACCCCATCATAGCACTGAGACTGCAGTTGTAAAGGTGGTAAATTACCTTTTAATGGCGTTAGACCGAGGCTCTGCATCTGTCCTTGTGCTCSTAGACCTTAGTGCTGCTTTTGATGCCATAGATCACCACATTCTTTTGGAGAGATTGGAAACCCAAATTGGTCAACACGGACAAGTTCTGGCCTGGTTAAGATCTTAGCTGTCGAAAAGATATCAGTTTGTCTCTGTGGATGGTTGTCCTCTGACAAATCAACTGTACATTTCGGTGTTCCTCAAGGTTCTGTTTTAGGACCACTAATGTTTTCACTATATATTTTACCTCTTGGTGATGTCATTCGGAAACATAATGTTAACTGTCACTGCTATGCGGATGACACACAGCTGTACATTTCGATGAAACATGGTGAAGGCCCAAAATTGCCCTCACAGAAAGCCTGTGTTTCAGACATAAGGARGTGGATGGCTGCAAATGTTCTACTTTTAAACTCGGACAAAACAGAGATGCTTGTTCTAGGTCCCAAAAAACAAAGAGATCTTCTGTTGAATCTGACAATTAATCTTGATGACAATTAATCTACAGTCGTCTCAAATAAAACTGTGGACCTGGACCCTGATCTCTCTTTTGACGAACATATCAAGACTGTTTCATGGACAGCTTTWTTCCATCTACGTAACATTGCAAAATCAGATATTTTCTGTCCAAAAATGATGCAGAAAAGTTAATCCATGCTTTTGTCACTTCTAGGTTAGACTACAGCAATGCTATACATTCCAGCTACCTGGATAAAGCACTAAATAAACTTCAGCTAGTGCTAAACACGACTGCTAGAATCTTGACTAGAATCAAAACATTTGATCATATTACTCCAGTGCTAGCCTCTCTACACTGGTTTCTTGTTAACGCAAGGGCTGATTTCAAGGTGTTACTGCTAACCTACAAAGCATTACATGGGCTTGGTCCTACCTATCTTTCCGATTTGGTCCTGCCATACATACCTACACGTACGCTACGGTCACAAGACGCAGGCCTCCTAACTGTGCCTGGAATTTCTAAGCAAACAGCTGGAGGCAGGGCTTTCTCCTATAGAGCTCCATTGTTTTGGAATGGTCTGCCTACCCATGTGAGAGACACAGACTCGGTCTCAACCTATACGTCTTTATTGAAGACTCATCTCTTCAGTAGGTCCTATGATTGAGTGTAGTCTGGCCCAGGAGTGTGAAGGTGAACGGAAAGGCACTGGAGCAACGAACCGCCCTTGTTGTCTCTGCCTGGCCAGTTCCCCTCTCTCCACTGGGATTCTCTGCCTCTAACCATATTACAGGGGCTGAGTTACTGGTGCTCTTCCATGCCGTCCCTGGGAGGGGTGCGTCACTTGAGTGGGTTGAGTCACTGACGTGATCTTCCTGTCTGGGTTGGCGCCCCCCTTGGGTTGTGCCGTGGTGGGGATCTTTGTGGGCTATACTCGGCCTTGTCTCAGGATGGTAAGTTGGTGGTTGAAAGATATCCCTCTAGTGGTGTGGGGGCTGTGCTTTGGCAAAGTGGGTGGGGTTATATCCTGCCTGTTTGCCGATGCCCGGGGATATCGTCGGATGGGGCCACAGTGTCTCCCGACCCCTCCTGTCTTAGCCTCCAGTAATTATGCTGCAGTAGTTTATGTGTCAGGGGGGCTACGGTCAGTCTGTTATATCTGGAGTATTTCTCCTGTCTTATCCGGTGTCCTGTGTGAATTTAAGTATGCTCTCTCTAATTCTCTCTCTCTTTCTCTCTTTCTTAATTTTTTTCTTTCTCTCAGAGGACCTGAGCCCTAGGACCATGCCTCAGGACTACCTGGCCTGATGACTCCTTGCTGTCCCCAGTCCACCTGACCTTGTTGCTGATCCAGTTTCAACTGTTCTGCCTGCGGCTATGGTCCCTGACCTGCTCAGCGGACGTGCTACCTGTCCGGACCTGCTGTTTTAAACTCTCTAGAGACAGCAGGAGCGGTAGAGATACTCTGAATGATCGGCCATGAAAAGCCAACTGACATTTACTCCTGAGGTGCTGACCTGTTGCACCCCCGACAATCACTGTGATTATTATTATTTGACCCTGCTGGTCATCTATGAACATTTGAACAACTTGGCYATGTTCTGTTATAATCTCCACCCGGCACAGCCAGAAGAGGACTGGCCACCCCTCATAGCCTGGTTCCTCTCTAGGTTTCTCCCTTGGTTCTGGCTTTTCTAGGGAGTTTTTCCTAGCCACCGTGCTTCTACACCTGCATTGCTTGCTGTTTGGGGTTTTAGGCTGGGTTTCTGTACATCACTTTGAGATATCAGCTGAAAAATATATAAATAATTTATAAAATGTATAAATAAATGTGATTTGAGCTGTCAGTGGCAAAGTCTTGCTGTATGTTCTTCTCGAAGAAGAAAGTTGCTGATTAATGTACTGTTGTTTCTGTATGGACAGCCTATGGGGAAGGTTTGTTAGGTCAAATATTTGGTTTAATGAGCGATTTGCATGGAAGATCATGTCATACATTTTGAAACAAAGTGTAAGAAGATGGTGAATCTTATGCCCTCGGTCTCTGGTTATGAATTGGGTGCTGACAGACAATCGTTGATGGATATTTATAGAGCTCTGATCAGGATGGCAATCAGGGCCGGCTGAGTTGCGGCTGTCAGTGAAAAGCATCTAAAATAAGTGTGACGATAACATGTCTTGAGTATAATATAAAATGTTGCAACAAGAAGAAGGGGAGGAGTGTGTGGCGAAGATATGTTGTGTCTCTCTCCATAATGCAGGCACTAAGTTTTGGTTTATTTCATAACCATTAAGAGTTTTGTCAATCTTTTAATTGTATTTTGTTTGGAGTGCTCTATGAGCATGTGTCTGGTTTCTCTGTCCTGATAACTTAGAGGTAGCACGCGCGCCTGAGCTCGCATAGAAGTAGACCTACCTGGCCTGCTGCATGCAAATGTAGGAAAGTGTCCATTTGGCAATGTCTAATTTCTGACTGTCTTAACTCACTATGTCCACCACTAATACGCTTCTCAGTAATTTTTTCCTTAACTCACACATTGCAAGCAAAATCTGTTTTTTTACATCCATTGCAAATGATAGTTCCTCAGTATTTGACAAATACTGTCTATCCCGAGCTCACTTGCCCGGGTCACTCTGAGGGCCCGGAATAGGCTAGTTTATACAATGTTGCAAGTTCGCTAGCCACAGCTTAGGGCTAGCTCATGATTTGATGCAATGTTGCACTTCATTAGCAATAGCTCAAGTCAAGACATAGAAAGGGAGGCAGACAGGCGGAGTAGAGAGATGCATTTCATTGAAAGAACCAGAATTTTCATCAGGATATTTTCTGCTGTTTTTATTTGTTGACTTTTGTTGACCTATGTATTTTACTTAGTTGACGGTGGAAGTTATAGGCTTACTGCTGCATTGGCCTATAAACTCTCGGTCATTTCTTTAGTCCCCGATGGACCATAGTGTATCAATGTGTTCATCACAGGAGCCTGCTGAGGGGAGAACGGCTCATAATAATGGCCTTTAATAATAATAATGTCTCATAATAATGTGATTGATGTATTTAATACCATTCCACTAATTCCGCTCCAGTCATTAACATGAGCCCGTTCTCCCCATTTAAGCTGCCACCAACCTCCTGTGGTGTCCATATGGCAAAGGCTGGTGCTCCAGCCTTAGTTGAATTTCAACCTTTTGATTTTAATCATTTTAATTAAGATTGATGATTAACCATGTGACAATGATTTTGAGAAACCAAAATGTTATTATTGAAATGAAACTGTTCCATGAAAATGTGCACATAAAAATAATCATAGCTTTCACGCAGATCAGTTGAAATGGTAGGATAAATTGTAAGCTTCCCCAAACTTGAAGCTCAAGAGCTTCCTGTGGTCTTTACTATAACACCCTTTGGAAAACATTGTGAACGTGCAAGAGTATCCCCCTATGGATATCAAAGGCATGTCCGACTGATTTGTTCTAGTACCGGCCCTGCAGGACATTGCCCATTAACAGTGACAGCGCCCTGCACAGTTTGTAAATATGCACTCAGGCCTGCATGCGCTCAACTTAACACTAAAGAAAATCCAGATTTTTTTTGTTACCATAAGCAGATGTCCATATCTGAGGTGTCACACATTTATACATCTGTATACATTACCATCTGTATTATGAAACAATGTATAGCTTTGATCCCAGTCCACATCTGGGATTGGGACAAATTGGTTTGCCTACTGAGAAGTGCTGTGATGGCTGGTTGACTTCTCAATTTTACGTTCCACTTTAGGGAAAGGGGGATAACTAGCCAGTTGTACAACTGAATGCCTCAGAATGAGTTATGTACAATTGATGTTGATGCAATGCTTTGTGGATCCTCCAGAAGCTTTAGATTTTTGAGATAGCAGTTGTTGTGAGACATTGTTGAGAGCTCCCTAGCCAGTCTTCTCTGTATGTGTGTATTGACCAGTACTGTATTGAGCCTATCTGTGTATTGACCAGTACTGTATTGAGCCTATCTGTGTTTGGTATATACACTGAGCATACCAAACATTTGGAAGAACTTCCTAATATTGAGTTGCACCTCCCCCTTTTGCCATCAGAACAGCCTCAATTCGTGTGACATGGACTCAAGGTGTCGAAAGCATTCCACAGGGATGCTGGCCCATGTTCACTCCACTGCTTCCCACAATTGTGTAAAGTTGGCTGGATGTCCTTTGGGTGGTGGACCATTCTTGATATAAACGGGAAACTGTTGAACGTGAAAAACCCAGCAGCGCTGCTGTTTTGACACAAACCGGTGCGCCTGACACCTACTACCATACCCCATTTAAATGCACTTAAATATTTTGTTTTAACTATTCTCTGAATGGCACACATACAAAATCCATGTCTCAACTGTCTCAAGGCTTAAAAAACATTATTTAACCTCCTTCTACACTGATTGAAGTAGATTTAACAAGTCACATCAATATCGGATCATAGCTTTCACCTGGTCAGTCTATGTCATGGAAAGAGCAGGTGTTCTTAATGTTTTGTATACTCAGTGTATATCTGTATAAATATAGTTCTATATATTCAGAAGATTATGCCTTATTATGAAGACAAGAGATTTAGGACTTATCAAAATGTAACAAACAGAGATGTGCAAATCCTCCCATAAGTTGTTCACTGTTGGTGGAAGAATATAAGGGCGGCAGGTAGCCTAGCGGTAAGAGCGTTGGGCCATTAACCGGAAGGTCGCTGGTTCTGATCCCTGAGCTGGCAAGGTTGAAAGATATGCTGTTCTACCCTTGAGCAAGGCAGTTAACCCCCGAACAACTGCTCCCTGTGTGCCGATGACTTGGATGTGGATTAAGGCAGCCCCCCGCACCTCTCTGATTCAGAGGGTTTGGGTTAAATGCAGAAGACACATTTTGGTTGAATGTAGTCAGTTCTAGGTATCCCACTTTCCCTATGTTGAGGTAATGCAATACCAGATAATTACATGGTATTATTGAAAGCAGCGAAGAAATAAACATATTACTGATATCATCCGTTCCCATCACCCTATCTGAATTCACCAGCTTTATTGCAAATTGTTATAGGCTGTGAAAATCCCTGCTGGATTAATAAATAAAATGGTGTGCTCAACCAGATTACATGTTATTCAGAAAATTGGTATACGTTGGTATGATTATCATACAGATAAAATATMATGTCCTAACACTACCATATATAGGCCAACACATAAAGAGGAGACTTGTGAAGATCCATCGACATGAGGTATTGAATGTTGCCATCACCCCAAAGGCCTGATTTTAACATGGGGTTTTCATTTTATATTTGTATTTGCTTAATCTTCAAATGTGATTCATAAAAAAATGTATATAGTACATTTCCTTTATGCTTAGGCCATACTCCATGGGTGTCATACAGTATGTAAAAATACTTATTGTTTAAAGACTTCATTGCTGTTTAGTGATCCCAATTCTGGGCACTTATGTTTGATTGATTGAACTATCCGCTATTGATTTAACAAATGCAAGCACTTACATAAAAAAATATATAATTCTCTGTTTTCCCCGTACTTATCCCATTCTCATAGACATATGTTGAACATGATTGAGTCATGGTTAGCCAGACATGTCCATATAACTCTTACACATTTAGCCATTCTACTTATTTGTTCTTAAATGAACCTTCCTAAGCTAAAGAGAGCATATCATTTATTTCACTTTTACAGTCCTTTTAGATCAATGTGCACAAGGATGTTCGAAGGCACTCTAGCGGAAGTTAGGAAGGTTGTTCTGATTCTGTTGTAATGGAATGGGAAGGCTACATGCTACAGCAGTTTAATGGGTTATCTGGTTTGAATGGACATTAAATTATATTTACAATTTGATATGTTTCCTTTATTCAAGACACATTATGGAAATAAATGTTTTATCTGCATTTTGTTTGGTCTTAAAGTGTATTTCTCAACCTACTGGTTTGTTTGCCATGCCATTTTTGGACTTAAAATGGTTGAAATATACCCATTGATTTTTGAAGAATATAACTTAAAAATGACTCATGAGCTTAGTTCAACTGTCGTACCCCATCAGAAACCCAAATATAAGCTTGTTTTACTTCTTTGTTTGTAAATGATGTAATTGTAAATAAACACTGTATAGACTCAACATGATTAAAGCCTAGATTCAATCCGTACTGTGGAAGATCTGTGTTACAGAGAAATTAATATATCAAGGTCATTTTCGATTGAGCAAAACATATGCTGCATTTACCGTTAATGTGGTCTCTGCAATCGCTGGAACATTGCCTTTAAAACATGCATATAGTGGGCAAAAAGTGATCTGATTGAATCTGGCCCTTAAACGATCATTTTGAGCTCATGGATGGTAGGTCCTTACATCCATAGCTCTGTTTGTGAATTTGAGAGTGGTTACATTTCTCCAGCCCCATTTGAGAATTGCTCAAAGAGCAAAAGGAACATGCAGAAAGAAGCACATGTTGAAGTTGCTGTTGTTTATTAATCACTACAAATGAGAAAAGAGATTCTCCACTACATTTATCATAGAAAATACATTCATTTTACAATGAAGGTATAAGAACCGAACACTAAGTGTTGCCGATTGTAGAAATACACTGGCATGACAGATTTAATTAAAACGTAACAAGAAAACAAATTTGGACAAAAACATTCGATGTCATGAGGACAATTGCGATATCAGTGTGCATGTTGTCTCCCTAGACGTTTAGCGCCTTCTCCTGCGCTGTCTCGTCGTCCCCGGGGCGGCGGTCGTGCCTGCATCACAGTCTGTGACATGACATCCACACGACTCAACGTGGATGTAGGAGTGCTTGACCTTTGACCCATCAGGRCACATCAGCTCCACCTCTTTCTGGCTAGTGGTCGCCTCTTGGCAGCAGGAGCAGTAGTGCATCATGGTGTTCGCCTCTGCTGAGTACCTGCACATTCACAGAAACACAAGACAAGTTGAAAAGAGGGCTTGAATTCCCTGGGTTGTCTTGAMAAGATGAGCACAGGAGCAATAAATAAGTCAAATTGTCTCCTAGTTCATAAAGGGCACACTAGAYAGTGAATAGRTKATCACTRACTGGGGCCTGMATGACATTGACTAGTGCTGCATTCAGCATCTGTAGTACTTACATAGAAGAGGTTCCACAGTTTCCTGAGCAGGAATTGATCTCCACAGGCTCTGCGGTCGCACAGCCACTGATGACAATGCTAGTGGTGGTGTACTTCATCTCACAGACATTGCTGCGTTCTGTGCCTGGTCAGGGAAGATGCATCAAGAGTTAGGCTACTGTTTGGTATGACACAGATGAAGCAGAAACAGCCAACATATAAATTTTTGGCCAGTATGTAGTCACACAATGTTTCCGGTTGGTCTTGTTTAGATGACATAGCATGCTATTATTAACCAGTAGATAGGTGGTTATTAGGAATGCTTTGGCTGGACGTGTTACTTACAGGTCTTGCAACATCCATTTGCATCTGTCTTTTCTGTGCCCTGGGGTGAAAAATAGGAGAGATGATTTATAAGTGGCAGATTGTATACATTATGTGAGCTCCCTTCCATTCTAAATGTTACTGAAACATCTATYGCTATGACCCAAGAGCGCTAGGAATGAWAGTAACATTCTGAGKGAGAATGGAAAACAGTGTAACTGCAGTGTTGATTGTCMCCACGATGGAGGTGAGATAGGACAGAAACTCACTGGGACACAGTTCTCTGGGCTGAATGCAGGGCACACAGTCTTCACCTCCACTGGTATATATTGGCCACCAGTTTCCTCACATRTGTACTTCACACATTTGTCACCAGGTGGTGACCACGTTTCGTTCACCTATCGCAAAAGGAGAAGAGGATGTKTCAGATCATGCAGACAGATTATGCATCCTCATACACACGCTTGTCGTACTCACCTGAATAGTCTGTTTGGTCTTATCTGGCATAGTAACCACACAGCTTGTCTGCACACACTTCCCACAACACTGACCAGGTATGGCCTGATACTGGAAGCCCTAAGACGAGGATGGAGAGCCATCATTGAATCATTGTTCACTTATTTTATAAGCATGCAGTAGCTTCCAGAGTAGGCTACTGCAAGTTTCTTATAAATATGTAAATTAATTGATCATCTTTGTAAGAGAGACATGACTACCTGTGAACATGTAGTGTCGCAGGAGATATTTGTGCACACAATGTTGTTGAGCTTGGTGCTAGGATCCATGATCGAGCTGCAGGTACAATTCTCACAAGTTCCTTTAGGAACTTCAGCACCAGGCTGGAGTGAAAGAGAGAGACAAAAGTTATCATCCACTATAACAGACTGTTTGAATAGAGGAGGGTCAGAGTGCAAAGGGAGCAGTTCTATAGTAGAATGTGACCAATTATGAGGGCAGCAAACAAGCTATGTGTGTGTGAATCTTTCAGAAGCTTGTTGATTTTCATTTAATTTCTTTGAAATGACTTATTCTTACCTGGTACTCAATGTTATTGTAGACACATACACTCTTAGGAACTGAACAGACACACATTGAGAAGGAATCAGTCAGTGATACCAGTGACTCATGTCAGAGTTAATACAAATGCAACCAGTGATACRTGGGAATTACAAAGTCAATGAACTAACTAAACCGCTGATGAAGTAAATCAAGGGGACTTACCACAGGTATACTCTGGACAGCAGCTTGAGATGGACGTGCTTATAATTGCCTCCCACCCTGGCTGGCAGTCCATCATGACTTTGGGGCAAAGCAGTGCATCACACTCTGTTACAGAGGTAACCAATGAGAAGTGATTAAAAGACAAGCCGATAGAGGGTCAAATAACCCCTATGACCCTACAGAACACTTCAGATAATCTTGGTCTAGTACTGTRTRAATAASAGTTGGCTTTCTAATGATTTACTTGAAGGGTCTGYTCCATCACTCACCACATGTATATTTCTGGCAGCAGCCTTCTGTCTTGTTCACCAATCTGTATCCAGTCTCATTGCAGATGGGTATGGCTGGTGTGGGGCAAGTGATAGGCTGGCACTGGACAATCATGGAGTCCATGTCACATGTGCACTGCTGGCAACCACTCTCCCATGTATCACCAGGCTTAAGAAAAAAACAGGGTAATGTCAGGTCAATACAGACACAGAAAAGAGTAACTCAACTGTTTTTGTTCTGCAGTGAACTGGATTTAACCATGGCAGTTAATATGAACCATCATTAGGTGAGAAGAAATGGGTTGGAGGTAGTTATTCCGAGATTTAAAGTTTTCTTCTGGTCAGTTCATTGGAAGGAAGAAAGAGGCCAAGACCTATACTAAGTCAATGAAAAGTATCCATCCAAGTAGGWAAGTTTCCCTGACTCACGTGAAATGCATCTCATGATATGTCTATGTGAGAATGAATATCTGGAGAATATTTAGATGGAGGAAATTCTTACCATTTTGGGGTTGCCATCAGGTCCTGTACAGCCTGAAAAATAAATAGAGGGTGTGTTTAAAAGTTTTGTCTCACATGTTTGGCGTCAAATTATTCTCACCTCCACATCAACACATTTTGTTAACCATTCCATTACAAATAAAGCCTGCAAACCATTATTTATGATTAATTTAATGTTTCAAAGTACAGAAAGGTCTAATTTTCATATTGATAGGTACCTGCAAAATGACCCATAACCCATTCTTACCACAGGAGACCACACAAGTATCAGAGTAGGTGCTGAACAAGACGGTTTTAGATGGACAGAAGCAACCCTCCTTTGTCTTATTGGTCATTTGGGTTTGATTGTTCAAATACTTCTCATTATATCTGCATACAAAAGAGGTTTGGGATTATGCAGGAGATAATTTATTTTAAAAAAGGCTCAAATTAAGGAAATTCATATAACATCCAATCAGACTGAAGCTTACCTTGTATTACATGTTGGTTCAACTGCTGGACCACATGCCATGTACACCTTAGTGGCTGGGCATGTATGCTCTGCAGGACAAAAATTTCAGTAGAGGCTCCTATCTAGACCAACCTATAGAAATTGCTTACGACAACTATGACTTGTCCTTGCTAACTAGGTTTTACCCTACTTTAATATCCATATTTTTAAGGTCCCTGTGATAATTCGCCAGAAGAATGACTGCCAGTCACCTAATGGTCAGATACAGAGCTGTCAGTCGCAGCTAGCCAGTGGCTGATTCCAAACCAGGACTGTCCAACTCCTCCAACAGCACCACCCACTACCGCCACGGCAACCCAAGCAATCCCCTATCCCTGCAAGACAGTCATTTGTGAAATCATGAACAGCAGTAAGGAACATATCAAACTAAGTTTGAAAAAGGGAACAAGAACACAATAAGAATTCACTTTCCTAATTGTAATGTACATTTTCTGTTCATGTTCATTTTCTTGTATTTGCACCTGTTTTTTTATCATAATACAGGTTACGGTTTCATTGGCATTTACAGTAAAGGTTTGCGCTCCATGCATCTCTTTAAATCACTCTCTATGTTATTTTATTCAAAGGGTCTTTGAGGAATGCCATAAAGCGGTTTCTCCTGATGCCTTCATTCAGGCCTGTAGATCAGATGTCTGCAACAATGCTAATTCTAGCTGCTCTAGTCCTGGAGGCGTATGCATCTGAATGTGCAAATAAAGGGATCTGCAATTGACTGGAGGAAGTCCACCGATGGAGAATGTGGTGAGCAATGAATCCAAGCACAGTAGTCATGCCACAAAATTCATAGGAAGCTACTTTGTCATAGGCAGCTACTTAAAACATTGTTTTTGCTGGTGTTTAGCATAACTCTGTGACCT
>NC_036855.1:63267820-63295786 GCF_002910315.2 Salvelinus sp. IW2-2015
TGGAAGTGGTTGTTGGGCCGGTGGTGACTTCTTTCGGTGGATTTGTGGATGTGATATTCTCAGTTGTGGTTTCTTCCTTTGTTGAAGTCTCAGCTGTGGTCGATGTAGCTACTTTTCCACTTGTTGAGGGTACCATAGTTGTTGTAGTTACAGTTGTCGGTTTTGGAATTGTGACTGTACTTGCTCCTGATGTTGTAGTTGAAGGATTTAATGATGAACTTGTGCTGATTTTAGGGGTCATCTCCATTGTTGTGGAAGACCAAGTTGAAGTAGATGTTGGTTCTGTTTTTGAAAAATATATATCTTTAGTTTACTAGGCCTGAAAATAACAATTTATCTTACCAAATAGCTCACATTTACAATTCTTAAGTTTAACATTTGAATTAAACGTATCTCATCATTACCACCGTAAGGTCTTCACAGGTCCACCCAAACCCAAATACTCAAGACCCCACCCGTGACCCTAGCTGCTGGGGTCGATTGCTGTTTTATTGTCATCAGGTCCCATGTCTTTATAAGTACAGCTGATAAACATGAGTGGACCCGAAATGACCCAATCAAAGCTCTGCATAGCCTATAGCATATAGTTTAATTTACGCAAATAAGGTTTATTTTCATACTTATAGAAGGCAAAATATAAAGTCATTTTTGTTAACCAGTGGAGAAACTTGGCTTATAAACGTAATTTTTTGATACTTGGGTCCAATCGGGTTTTGTCTAGACCCAGACCCCATAGGGTATGGGTCGGATCTAGGAACTGGTTGTCATCGGGTTTGGGTATAATTGTTCTTGGGTCCGTTCGTGTCCGAGTTTGATTGTCCTCGGGTCCATTCGGGTCCGGGTCCAACTTTTTGGACTCGAGAATATATTTACTAACACCTTACATACCAATTGCTATTAATTGCCATCAAGATTGCMATTTATAACTATGGTATTTAGAGAACATGTGGCTGCACTTTRATCATTCAAGAGTTTCTCTGCTTACCAGGTGTTGAAAAGTGGAAGACAGTTGTGGGCTTTAGCGTTGTCGTAGAGGCCTGTGTTGTTGTTGTGGTCAGAGGGGAAGTTGTGGTTGGTACTGGAGTTGTGTTCACTTGACAATGGGAAATGTTCCTGGTAATGGTTCCGTTCGCGGCGCAAACAGCAACTATGCAGTTACCAATCCCATCTGTTGTATTGTAGAGGATTGCTCCATATGGCTGTTGTTTACCATTATGCAAGCATGTACAAACTACAGGGGGGAAAGTATTTTACAATTAGATTCAATCAATGCTGCTTTGGTCAGTGCTAAATATGTTACTTTAATTTGATGATGTCATCCTTACCATTGACATCATAACTGCAGCTCACTCCAGTCATTGTGCAGTTGCTTAAAAAGAAGAACAATTTGTTAAACATTGAAATTATTCACAGGTTCAAATTAAATAGATATAAAGGTTTTGTTTAAAATACTAGTAAAGAGGTAAGACTAGTCAGGACTTGGTAACAAAGTAAGTTGTGAAATCCATGGGGAGCAGGGCACGTTTTCATATTGTCATACAACCATAATTGGCATCACTATGGAAAAACTAGCATGACCYTTCCAATCTTTGCCAAACCCCTGACCTCTTCCCCAGAATTAATATAAAGCAGAATACCTGGTACTTTCACAGTTAGAACATTCAGAATATGCTCTGAAATAGCACAGGTACTGTGAATTGAATGATTTCAACATACCATGTTTCACAGTTTTGTGCCGGAAGATTCTGTCCAGTGGTGTACTGGTTTCCTTCATAGTCAAAGCAGCCACATTGTTCCCTCTCCACACACTTCATTGTCTCCTCATTGAAGTAAGGTTGTGCCACAGGACAGTTAGGATAGCAGCCTGTAATAAGCACAATAGCCAAGAGGTTACAAAAGGTCAAGTCTTGTTAAGGATAACAGTAGTCAGTGTAAATGTAGCCTGAGGCTGCTCAGACACACAGCATGTATATGTATAACCATTGTTGGGGTCAGTTTCAATTACAATTGATATTCAGAAGTCATATCCATGTGAGACNTACTGTGAATTGAATGATTTCAACATACCATGTTTCACAGTTTTGTGCCGGAAGATTCTGTCCAGTGGTGTACTGGTTTCCTTCATAGTCAAAGCAGCCACATTGTTCCCTCTCCACACACTTCATTGTCTCCTCATTGAAGTAAGGTTGTGCCRCAGGACAGTTAGGATAGCAGCCTGTAATAAGCACAATAGCCAAGAGGTTACAAAAGGTCAAGTCTTGTTAAGGATAACAGTAGTCAGTGTAAATGTAGCCTGAGGCTKCTMAGACACACAGCATGTATATKTATAACCATTGTTGGGGTCAGTTTCAATTACAATTGATATTCAGAAGTCATATCCATGTGAGACARAATATGAGTTAGATGATCATWTCCCTACCTTCCAATGCTGGAATTAAACTAGAACAGTCTCCGGAAGGGTTTCTGCAGGTCTTCATACACTGAGCTCCACATGCCTTGTAGTGCCACTCACATTCTCCAGTGGGGTTGTAGTAATCACAGAACAGTGCTGTTTGTGGTGGACAAAATATGGTGAACAAAAAGTTTTCATTATTTGAACTAGAATAATGATCCTTTTCCATGATCAACTGTCCTATATGATAATGTGTCAACCTAGTCCAGTATTGAATTGACAAGCGCCTTAATGTAGTTGAAAATCACGTTTCAGACCAGAACCAAACATTTTTCAATTCAACCTTGWTTTTACTCAGCTCAGACTTCACTGTTGATTGTGAAGAAACTTACGGCAAATTCGAGGGGTTCTCCAGGCTACGCATGCTCCAGCTTCATTGCAGGCCTTTGCATAAGCTGCCACTGCGGTACAGAAGCACTCACAGTCTCCACCACTGTCACAAGCACATGAGTCTCTCACACAAGCATCGTAGTAAGGAGAGGGGTCCACCTTGAAAGCACAGCAATGTGTTGTAAGATATACAGAAGTTGCATGGTACATGGTGAAGTACATTTCTTTGTCCACAAAAGACAATCCACATATCTTACTAGTATTCAAATCAAATCAAATTTTATTGGTCACATACACATGGTTAGCAGATGTTAATGCGAGTGTAGCGAAATGCTTGTGCATCTAGTTCCGACYATGCAGTAATATCTAACAAGTAATCTAACAATTATTCAATCCTATTTTAATATATCCATACCTGGTTCTGGCAGGCTGCGAAGACATCACTCTTAATGATGCTGCACTGTTTCTGGGCCCAAGACGCTCTGTACGGGTTGGAGGCACATGGGTGCACTACAGCAGATACACTTGGGCAGCTTGATGAAACTTTCCAGCTGTTTCCAAATTCCACCGGATCAACAACTGTCGCCTGGGCTCTAGTGGTGAAGTCATTGTTTGCGTTGCCATCATAGTTTCCACACAGACCACACACTTGCCCCTGAAGAAAAGAGATCATGAATGAAAATGATTGATTTGGCAGGGTTCTACAAAAGTCTTGGTAATATCAGTTTTGACTGAATACTGAATTMATTTCTTCATCAGASTATCTTAATGTACCTGGTATTGTGGGCTAAGCTTGATAAAGAGACTGGTCTTCTTGTCCCACATGAGGATTAGACCACTTTTGACTTCAATAACCAGATAATTCCCCAGAAGGCTGATCTGTTTAGGAAACTGCTCTTGTGGAGTACTCCTGACAACTTGAGCGGTCCCATCTGCCAATATGAGCTCACTGGTCTGTAATAGAGAAATATGTATTCATACATAACTTGGTCTAAAATCAGATCTCAACTTGATGTTTGGTTGATGATTTGTTGATTGTTCTTTACACGAGGGATGGAATGTACAGTATTGTGTGAATTCAAGTTGCTCATTACCCCCAGGAAGAGCTTGATGGTCTTGGAGCAGGTGGTGCCTTTAGTTCCACAAGGAACATTCTCAGTGAGAACTCTGAAGCTGCCACTGCCATTAGTATTGCCACAGTAGTCCTGTGCGAAAGGAACATATTTGTAATATGTTTAAAATTCACACTTTCAATGCTGATACAATTCTACCAAATAAAGAGACACAAACCTGAATGAGAGTGTATTCACAGTTTCCATTAAAGTTGAACCTTTTCTCATCAAAGGTGATATAGTGACCCTCTCCGTAGATTGCACAAACTCCATCACAAAGATGTGTGGTACACTGCCATTGACTGTCCTTGCAAGTACTGTGAACAACACACACATAATGTCATAAAAATTGCCTGACATTTTTTTCATTATTTGTAAGTCTGTGTTCTTTATGTTTTCTCCCCCTGAGGTGTAAGACACAAAACAGGCATACCATGTATTGCAGTCAACCTTAAGAGTCTCTCCAGCTTGGTAAGTAGCTCCATTGTGAGAACAAGGACAAAGTTCCTCCTTGATGCAGTCTCCGTTCCCATCAGACACCAGTCCAGTGGGGCACATACAACCTGATGTGCACTCTGTGCTGATCTAAAGGGATTGAACAAAGTGCACACATAAGTCATGGCAAATTAAAGAGATATGGACTATGTTTTTGTACACCGGGGGAGGAGGGAAGTGGGTATTTGACATAATTGAGATTATCAAAAGTTTTTGTTCAGTCAACACAAAACTCAGTATAATAGTGACAGTATGTAACAATCCCATTTAGAGTGAATTAGGGACTCACACAGGTCATATCCAGAGTTTTGCAGCTCTTCTGACACTCTGAACCTGAAGCTCCTGGAGGTGCAGTTGAGCAGTTGAAGAAAACCATTGGCAGTGTGCATACTGGGGATATATGAGAATACAAGTAAAAAAAACTATTTTCAATTCTCAAACAAGCAGAATATAATTATCATATATCCAGACATATCCACATTCATCATCATCATTAATCACATTGTTTTACATGAATTGCTTGAATCCTCTTGGTTAATTTCAAATGTACCTGTTTTGTGAAGGATGCATGTAAAGGGYTAAATCATATTAGCCATATTTTTTATAAATTAATTGATCAATTAAATTAATAAATTGAAAGCAAAGATCATAAACTTACTAAATAGTCTTGCTCCCCCAGTGCAACTCAGTGTCCCTTGTCTGCAAGTACTGTAATATAGTTACAGTATTAATAGTTATAGATAGTAAGATAATCAAATKAACAGCAAATATCATTATGACATGATTTAATACACAGTTTTGAATATAGGTTTCATTTGTATTTATTTTGGTCTCCTAGCTTTATATGTATGAGGCAGGTTCTTACCAGGTGGCACCGTCTCTGCTGATAGTCTCTCCTGCAGGGACCACCGAGCCCTTGTCATAGCAGGGACAGTTGGTCGGGGCAACACACTGGCCARCCTCGTCCATGTAGGTGCCCTCTGCACAGCCACAGCCGTCCACCAGAACAAACTTCACCTGGCAAGATTGGTCTGTCATGCTCAGTGAGCGGCAGGTGCGTCCACAGCTGGTCATGTTGTAGGTATAAACTGTTTGACTGGGACAGGTGGCGAATTTATCTGAGAAAAGTCATTAGRTATGAGTAGTATTAGCAATATATTGATTTCCATATATCTTTTTGTATTTGTGCAGTTTTCAGGTTATTTGTATTTAGTAACTACTGTTGTTGTTTCAGTAAAATCATTCTATTCTAATCAATTTTCAGCACTCATTATAATGACACATTGCGAGAGGTCTCCATGGTGCCGTGCTGTCTACTCACTGCAGATAGTGTCTCTCCAGCCACTGAGCTGGATACCCTCGGCAGCACAAGCGTGGACATAAGAGGAGACGGCAGCACACATGCAGTCCTCACTTTTCTCACAGTTACAGCTGTCATACATGCAGTTCTGTTGGAAAAAGAGTCAAAGTGTGTCAAGACTATAACCTCATCACATAAGAGTTTAATGATTTTACTTTATGATTGTATCCTTCTTAATAACTAACTTACGGTTTTGTAGGTGTCTGGTCTTATTTCAGAATGGCAAGGGGAGAACACTCCTTTAGGATCCGATAACATGGAACACCAGTGCTGGGCATATTTCTCTGTGAAAAAGACAATCATAATATCAACATAAGCATATACTATCTTATATAACTTTGTTATAATCATTCAAATAGTGATTMATCTGTAGGCTTAATAAATATGTACCATTTTCGATGCTCAAACTGCAGGGGTTTTCAAAGCTAGTCTTGACATCAGGGCAGCTGGCCATGGTTTTCCATGTGTTGGCAAAAGCTACAGCTGTGCCCTCCACCAATCCACTGATGACTCTGAACTCATCTGCCTGAACATCATTGTAGTTTCCGCAAAGGCCTGTGGAAAATAATTGAAGSCATATGATGTTATTAGATGTTTATGAATAGAGATACCGAAGAAAAAGGTATGAAACTGATGGATGAATCTGAAGCATACCACAGGTTGTTCCTTTGTAGGATGAGATGGCAGTTATGTAGATCTGCATAACTGGTGAAAGCTGGATCTGAAGTTGAACTCCAAGAGTTGTCTGGATAACAATGTAGAATGAGGAGGGCTTGAAGACGGTCACTTCAGCTGCAATACATTAAATAAATAGATGGACATCATTAAGGCTTCATCTAGTGAATATAAATKATATGGAGTTCATACACTGATCCACACTACAATTTAATTTGGCATTACAATGGATWGTCTCACCTGTATTGAGTGGGAGCTGAGAAAGAATCTGATTTACAAAAACACTTCCACATGACTGGACTCGGATCACCTGTGAATTAGATAAGATAATGGATTCAAAAAAAATCTAATTGGTTCATATATTATTTTTTTTTGAACAATCCCCTCTAGACACAAACATTACCATGCATGAGCATTTTAAAAGATTGCAAACAGCCTGGCAATATTTGCCAAATCAGGGCAATTTTAAGAAGGTTATTGTGTGTGTAGTCAAAAAGTTTTAGGGACATTTATTTGCAAGCCAGTATAATTATCTTCAAGAAGTGATTTGGTTTGGAAATAGGTTGACAGGTCATTCTGTTATTTTCTCTGAAACATATTTGGAGAGTTGCCTTACAGTGGATCTGCTGGAGAGGGCWAGGGTAACAGCCCTCATACACGTCTCAGTGTCAGTCAACCCACACTTCACAATGTCTCCCAGCACGGTGAATTCAGTTCCATTGCATTGCTGAAAGAAAACCAGCATGAGTTTGAAGGCAAAAACATGAAATGAGAGTGACTCACTTAAAGATTGACCCCTTTGGACACGTCTACATCAACATATGGCTTGAGGAAAAGCTATTTTACCTCACCTTTGCACTGAAAAGTTCTACTGAATGTTTTCTACTAGTTTATATTGCTTTGCTATGCTGCACCAGTTGCACTGACCTTGGTCAGAATGTAAGAGCAGTCCCCATGGAAGGTGTAGGCTTTCCCATCATAGGTGGTGATGTGGGTTCCTCCCTCCACAGAGCAGGTCCCAGGACAGTCCTTGTCTGTACAGGCCCACTGACCACCAGCACAGGTGCTAAAGGGAACATTTACAGGCTCATCTCACAACTGCATTCATATGGTATTTTAGAAATATTTACATGCATTCAGTTTTAATAATCACACTGTAGAGTTTGGCATGATTCATGAAAATGAGGCATGGGATATGTGATGTTTAAATCAGATGATGTACTTGGCCTACCATTCTTTACAGTTGCTGGTGTAAGATTCTCCAGATTTGTATACTTGTCCAATGTGGACACAAAGGCATTCGCTCACTGGAATACAGCCACTGTTGCTGACATCATCAAAAACAGTACCTATTTGGTGAGAGATCAGRCAKAATTTTAAGACAACATTCAGAAAGATTTTAGTTCCTGACAGAAAATTATTCCTTTTCACTGTTTAAGAGATTGCTATAACTGCATTCAGTAAGGAGTGTTATTCTAATGTTTACTTTACACAGAGAACTGCAATGACTCCAGGAAGTAACTGAGAAAAACATTCATTATTTACTCCTTCCTTTGTCACCTTACTCAGATACTTTGCACACATTGACATAATTGGTAAAGGTGTGGTGTTTTCATGATGTGCTTTAGGTTAACTTGTACAACAGAGTTGTAGTGGTGTGGGGGCTGTGCTTTGGCAAAGTGGGTGGGGTTATATCCTGCCTGTTTGGCCCTGTCCGGAGGTATCGTCGGATGGGGCCACATTGTTCTTCGACTCTCTGTCCTCAGCCTCCTATTTATGCTGCAGTAGTTTATGTGTCGGGGGGCTAGAGTCAGTCTGTTATATCTGGAGATTTCACCTGTCTTATCCGGTGTCCTGTGTGAATTTAAGTATGCTCTCTAATTCTATCTTTCTTTCTCTCTTTCATTATTTCTTTATTTCTCTGTCTCGGAGGACCTGAGCCCTAGGACCATGCCTCAGGACTACCTGGCTTGATGACTCCTTGCTGTCCTCAGTCCACCTGGCCGTGCTGCTGCTCCAGTTTCAACTGTTCTGCCTGCGGCTATGGAACCCTGACCTGTTCACTGGACGTGCTACTGTCCCATACCTGCTGTTTCAACTCTCTAGAGACAGCAGGAGCGGTAGAGATACTCTGAATGATCGGCCATGAAAAGCCAACTGACATTTACTCCTGAGGTGCTGACCTGTTGCACCCTCGACAACCACTGTGATTATTATTATTTGACCCTGCCGATTCATCTATGAACATTTGAACATCTTGGCCATGTTCTGTTGTAATCTCCACCCGGCACAGCCAGAAGAGGACTGGCAACCCCTCATAGCCTGGTTCCTCTCTAGGTTTCTTCCTAGGTTTTGGCCTTTCTAGGGAGTTTTTCCTAGCCACCGTGCTTCTACACCTGCATTGCTTGCTGTTTGGGGTTTAAGGCTGGATTTCTGGTCATCACTTTGAGATATCAGCTGATGTAAGACAGGCTTTATAAATACGTTTGATTTGATTTGAACCTATGTGGTACCTAGAGGACAGAAGCAGCCGTCTGTACAGTGGTCTTCACACAACTCGCTGGCCTCTGGGTTGGAGCAGGTGTCAACACAGGKGCTTCCACACTCCTGGTACTCCATGTTGTAGGGGCATGTCTTATCTGAGAAAATAAAGATTGTGATTAACTGTTTCCTTAAAATAGATTGTGAACATGATCATTTAGTGTTTGCTGGTCATGTTGTATATGCATGCTTACAGCAGAACTGTTCAGTCCTCCATTGCTGGGGCTTCCCCCCTGCGTGAACACACTGACGGGAGTACTCTGAGATGGTGTTGCACAGGCAGAAGGAGTTGGTGCTGTTATCACAGTGGCACAGGTCTGCAAGGCAGGTCTTGATGAAGGAGTCCATGTCCAAATAATTAGCGCAGCTACTGAAAGCTGCACTGGAGAGTAGCTGCTGACAAAATTCCTACAAATAGAGACAAACCACAAAAGGTTACCATATAGAAAACATTTGTTGGATCACATGGATTAATTGCTATTTCTAACTTCTATTAACATTGTTTTGTATTCTTCTTCTGTGGTTTGAATTGGGATACCTCATCTCCACAACTCTCCGCGGAAGTTAGCATAGGCTCCTCACAGACTTCCAGAGGGCCATCCAGTTTCCAGAGGTTTCCATAGTCAGAGCTAGAGAGTTTCCCACCTGCAACAACACAGACATTGACAATTAGTTTTTCCACCTGCAGTATGTAATGTAGGTACATTTCAGTTTTGGCATTTTCAGAAATTATTTTACCATTGATGATGAACTCGTTGTATGTTTGGACTTCATTGAAGTCACCACAGAGTCCGCAGGTCTGGTTTCTGTACTTCTCGTTCATTTCAATCTGTAGAATGACAGGTGTTGAGTAAAAAAAATCTCATCCTGTTCAGCACCATTCACGTGTTCAGTCTTGGCTATCCTCCATGTTTATAACCTATCTTTTTGTTAGTCTTATATTAGGGAGTGACAGAAAATGTAATTCAAATCTACAAATATTTGCAAACACTTCATCAAATAAACATTGGAACATTAGCCTGTGTGTGTATAGCGTATACATCTTCACATATCCTGTTTAATTCATCCTCGTTCTTCAGGTAATTCTGCCTTTCAATGTTAATATTTTAGGAGGGGAGTAGACAGTGCTTCAGCCAACAAGGTGCAGCCAAAAACAGGTGTCTCCCCCATCACGATCAACTGCTGATCATTGCCATTGAAGGCAAAGATGCTATGCTTTTAATCTAAAGAAAAATGTAACATTATTAACTAATCAACCATTGAAGAGTAAAATTAAGAAAAGCAGGTATTTTACCATTAGGGAGTCATCCTTGTTCCAAACAGCAACCAGCCCCAGTTTGGCTACGACCTTCACATTAGATGTAGTCTTCACGATGCTGACTCCAGACAAGCTGAACGGCAGGGTCACCCTTCAGGAGGAAGAAGATGTTTAAAGGTCATCCAATACATTATGATTATAATTATTATTAAATTCCAGAATGTAGCACATAAAATCCYCAAGAGAGGTGCTTGCAGAATGGCGAATCAGTCAAATGACAGGGAAACTCACGTCTGCCCATTGACCACAACAACACCCTTGGATAGCTCCACCACTACACCATCCAGCTTCATGGTGATCTTGCTAATGGTGGGCTGGTTGTCCACCACCTGCCGCCTCATCTGTATGTTGAAAGYCTCATAGCTGCTCTTACACAGTGAGGTCACAACATGGTTGCAGGTGGAGGGGAGCTGGAAAAAGTACCCGTCGAAGGTCTTGAAGTGGTAGTTACCCCATGTGCTGCAGACCTGGTCATTGTGTGAGGCATTCACTCCTKAGGGACAAGGAATACAAATGTCAGTTCCTTCTTAGCTTATTGATGGATACCCAGTCATTTATTCAKTGTGCATTCTGTCAGTCATTTACCTGAAAGTGTGGGTATCGTTGTGATCATTGTCGGGATGATTGTTACACTTGTKGTGGGGCTCACTGAAATAAAAGCAATTCATGAGTATTTTACAATATTATATGTACATTCCGGATGGAATTCAATCATTGCAGATTTAGATTGTTGCACTGCGCTTTTAGAAGTGTATTTGATTTGCACAGCAGTATGTCCAGACGAAGGGACATTTGAAGCATGATGTGACCCATTCAATATTTATGGCGAACCTAAGGCTCCATTAAATCCGTATCGCCGAAGTTCAGTGCTATCGTGCAATTTAATTTTAAAGGGAATGTTCCTGCGTTCGCAGAGTCTTCTGTGCCTGAACCACAGTACTTTGATGCTCTATGAATTGCATAGGTGTGGTCAAAGCTTTTGGAATGCTCAGCCCTGGCTGACAGGTCATCCGACAAATAAAACGAACATGAAGATTTCTTAATCAAGTGTCATCTGCTTTGTAAACTAAACACATTGAATTCCGATGACTGTTCAGTTCCTATTTTACATATTTAGGCATCAGATGTTCCCTGTCAGTATTATTTGAGCAATATCAGACATTTGACATACTTACCAAAACTGTTATTTTAAAGATATGCACTTGAGTTTTGTCTGTATTCTGTTCTTGTTTTTGTTCCTGATCAAAAACAAATTCTAAAGTACCAACACACACCCAGTGGGGGGGGGTGCTTTATGTATTTATAACACTATAAACTATGTTACAACCACTCATGATAACAATCATTAATGATAACGATTTCTAAAAGGTTATAGATTTTTCACCATAAATGTGTAACATTTTCACATTTAGACGGAAACAATCTAAAAGAAAAAGGTCTCATGCACTGAGGCTAGGAAACACTGTCACCACCGATAAATCTGCGATAATTGAGAATTTCAAAAAGCATTTTTCTACAGCTGGCCATGCTTTCCACCTGGCTACCACTACCCCGGTCAACAGCCCTGCACCCCTCACTGCAACTTGCCCAAGCCCATTTCTCCTTCACCCAAATCCAGATAGCTGATGTTCTGAAAGAGCTGCAAAATCTGAACCCCTACAAATCAGCAGGGCTAGACAATCTGGACCCTCTCTTCCTAAAATTATAAGCCAAAATTGTTGCAACCCCTATTACTAGCTCGTTCAACCTGTCTTTCGTATCGTCTGAGGTCCCCAAAGATTGGAAAACTGTCGCGGTCATCCCCCTCTTCAAAGGGGGAGACTCTAGAGTCTAGACCCAAACTGCTACCGACCTATTTCTATCCTACCCTACCTTTCTAAGGTCTTCGAAAGCCAAGTTAACAAACAGATCACCAACCATTTCGAAACCCACCGTACYTTCTCCGCAATGCAATCTGGTTTCAGAGCTGGTCATGGGTGCACCGCAGCCACGCTCAAGGTCCTAAACGATATCATAACTGCCATCAATAAGAGACAATACTGTGCAGCTGTATTCATCGACCTGGTCAATCCTTTCGGCTCTGTCAATCACTGCATTCTTATCGACAGATTCAACAGCCTTGATTTCTCAAATGACTGCCTCAACAGGGCCTGTTGTCCGGACCTCTGGCAGTCTCTATGGGGGTGTCACAGGGTTCAATCCTCGGGCCGACTCTTTTCTCTGTATACATCAATGATGTCGCTCTTGCTGCTGGTGATTCTCTGATCCACCTCTATGCAGACGACACCATTCGGTATACTTCTGGCCCTTCCTTGGACACTGTGTTAACTAACCTCCAGACGAGCTTCAATGCTATACAACTCTCCTTCCGTGGCCTCCAACTGCTCTTAAATGCAAGCAAAACTAAATGCATGCTCTTCAACCGATCGCTGCCCACACCTGCCCACCCGTCCAGCATCACTACTCTGGACGGTTCTGACTTAGAATATGTGGACAACTACAAATACCTAGGTGTCTGACTAGACTGTAAACTCTCCTTCCAGACTCACATTAAGCATCTCCAATCCAAAATGTTATCTAGAATCGGCTTCCTATTTCGCAACAAAGCATCCTTCACTCATGCTGCCAAACATACCCTCGTAAAACTGACCATCCTACCGATCCTTGACTTCGGCGATGTCATTTACAAAATCGCCTCCAACACTCTACTCAGCAAACTGGATGCAGTCTATCACAGTGCCATCCATTTTGTCACCAAAGCCCCATATTCTACCCACCACTGCGACCTGTATGYTCTTGTTGGCTGGCCCTCACTTCATATCCATCGCCAAACCCACTGGCTCCAGGTCATCTATAAGTCGTTGCTAGGTAAAGTCCTGCCTTATCTCAGCTCACTGGTCATCATAGCAGCACCCACCCGCAGCACGCGCTCCAGCAGGTATATTTCACTGGTCACCCCCTAAGCCAATTCCTCCTTCGGCCGCCTTTCCCTCCAGTTCTCTGCTGCCAATGACTGGAACAAACTGCAAAAATCACTGAAGCTGGAGACTCATATCTCCATTACTAGCTGAAATCACCAACTGTCAGAGCAGCTCACAGATCACTGCACCTGTACATAGCCAATCTGTAAATAGCCCATCCAACTACCTCATCACCATATTGTTATTTATTTTATATATTTTGCTCCTTTGCACCCCAGTACCGCTACTTGCACACTCATCTTCTGCACATCTATCACCCCAGTGTTTAATTTGCCTTACTGTAAGAATTTTGCCACTATGGCTTATTTATTGCCTCACCCCCATTACCCTACCTCATTTGCACACACTGTATATAGACTTTCTCTTTTGTATTATTGACTGTATGTAAGTTTTTTCCCTGTGTAACTCTGTGTTGTTGTTTGTGTCGCACTGCTTTGCTTTATCTTGGCCAGGTCGCAGTTATAAATGAGAACTTGTTCTCAACTAGCCTACCTAGTTAAATAAAGGTGAAAATATATATATTTTTTTTAATAAACAAATGTGTATAAGTAACAGAACTAGGATGAAAACTTCAATGAATAATGTAATCATACGATCGTAGGAAATGTGTGTGCTGCCCTAAAGCAGAAAACAGGGAAACCGTTATTACTGATTGAGTAAAAACTGCTACTGTATGCCGACTGTTGAATTCTTCAAAATGCATGTATAATACATGTAATCACTTTTCTGTGTGTTTGTACATTTCTGAATAGCTAACACATAAATATTTTTGATAATGAGATGTTACATTAAATATATATATATATATATATATAGAGAGAGAGAGAGAGAGAGAGAGAGAGAGAGATATTATCAAATCTGAAAGTCACCTTCCCTTCTGATTTAGGCTAATGAATGAATATTCTACCAACCTGTTTGTGTTGATTTGATCAGTAGTGCCAGGCATATCAGCCTCCATATCGGTGTATCCTTGGTTGTCCCCATGGTGATCCTGTGGGTAGTGAACAGGTCCTACACAGGTGATATGAGAGAGGTGCTTAGGATGGATCTGGTTTTTATAACCACCTGTATTTGAGGAGGGACCTTAAAGGTTAACACAAAGGTGGGGCCACCGGTTAAACATGACTCAATGACGACTTTAAAACTTGAATGTTCTGTCTTATGAGGTTTTTTAGTACATTAAGCATGAGCATTTACATACAGATTTAGCTATTTTTATTAAGTATTCGATTATTGGGATTAGTTGTGTACCCCTATTGTTATTATAAACTCAGGGGGTTCATAATGTCCTTTATTATAGACCTACACATCTATATTGCACAAGAGAAGTTACTTAATAGTCTTATGTGATTCCATTTTTACAAGGAGAGGTGTCTTCCTTCCTCATCCAGTATCTATCTCAGGCAGCAGCTCCACTCCAGTGGTTTAAGCATTTGGTATTGTTTTAGGATCCCCCTTATTCTGAAAGCAGCAGATACTCCTCCTGGGGTCCACAATTCAATACATGCTTTTTCTTTACGTAATGTATATTTTAATGTATAATTACAGATACATTCATTATAAGTAGTGAGATTTGATAGAAAAAGGTGCATCTCCATGGCCATCCCAAACTCTGGCAATGTATAACGGATTAATAATACATTAATCCACTTTATTGGCTCAGTATCTTGAGCACACATTGTCCAAATGCAAACATTTGTCTCTCTGCTGTTGCTCAAAGGAGTCATCCTACTAATTGTATTCATAGTTAGTATTCATGGACTAGTGTGACTCACGAAGCTGATACAGGAACTGCATCCTGATAAAAAAATTATCCATTGTTTTCAAAATAATTGACACTGATGTGAAGAAACTATTATGTTAATCACTTCAGATTTCTTATATGGCCACTAAGTCTATCAATAGTATCAACCTACTCTTTTTGGTTTAAAAATGTTAATTCAACAGGACTGACTAGTTGGGAATATATGCTACATACCCCCTATGCTGTTGCAAAATGTACTTTTTTAACATATGTGTTGAGTAGCATATCTACATTTTCCAAATGTATGTTTGAAAATGTAACATTCATTTTTTTGTCAAACCATCCCTGTTCAATTGGTGGTTGTCATTTTAGGCTTATGGTTATTAAGTTTAGACACACTAAGCATACATTTAAGTCTCAACATACTGGAAATATGCTCCATTTTCTTTTACTAAACATAAATATCACACTAACCGACCAAAATGTAAACATTTTACTAAAAACCCATTAAAGAAGTTTGCTCTACCTGCATGCCTGTAATGGAGATGCAGGGAGTCGGAAGCAGGTGCAGTTGGTGAGTTTAATAATAACGAACATGGAGAGATACAAAACAAAAGAAGTGTCTGGACAAGAAAACAGAACCAATACTTCTTGATGAGTGAGGCTACAGAGTGCTAGATAAAGGGGAAGTAGTCAAGATAGTGATGAAGTTCAGGTGTGCATAATGATGAGGCGCAGGTGTGCGTAATGATGGTTGCCAGGACCGGTGGTCCAGGTGGATGCCGGCCAGGGGGGCGGCCCCGAGTGCAAGGAGCAGGCCGATCCCGATGGCGAAGGTGGAAATCTCGGGATCTAGAATATCATCCACCAGGACCCAACACCACTCCTCTGGACCGTACCCCTCCCAGTCCACCAGGTACTGGAGCCAGCCCCCATGACATCAGGAATCCAGGAGGGATCTGATGGCATAGGCAGGGCTCCCCTCGATGTCCAGGGGAGGTGGAGGGGTGTCATGGGGGACGGCATCAGCCAGGACACCAGAAACCAACGGCCTGAGGGAAACATGAAAAAGGGTGAGATCCGGTAGTTAGTGGGGAGCTGTAACCTATATATGTTACCTTGTTGACCCTCCGGAGAACCTTAAACACCACAAACTGGGGGCTCAGCTTCATACAGGGCAGGCGGAGTGGGAGGTTCCTGGTGGAGAGCCAGACGCGAACACGGGAGCCTCACTGCAATGGTGATCCGCCTGCTCCTTTTGGCGGAGGATGGCATGCTGGAGCCTCACCTGGGCATCGTTCCAAACCTCAGTGCTTCTGAACCACTCATCTACCGCAGGAGCTTCGATCTGGCTCGGGGTCCACAGAGCCAGGGCTGGCTGGTATCCCAGAACACATTGGAAGGCAGTCAGCCCGGTGGAGGAGTGACGCAATGAATTGTGGGCGTACTCTGCCCAGGAAAGGAATTGGGCCCACTCCCCCTGCCAGTGACTCCTCAGGAACCTCCCTAGCTCTTGGTTCATCCTCTCCACCTGCCTGTTAGACTAAGAAGTCAGGCTGACCATGACCCCCAGCTTCTCCGGAAGATCAGTGCTAGAAGACCTCCTGGAACAGTGCCTCAGCAACCTGGAGAGTGGCAGGGAGACCAGAGAGAGGGATAAAACAGCAGGATTTAGAGAATCTGTACACAACCACCAAAATGGTGGTGAAACAGAGGGGATATCAGTGACAAATCAATATACAGATGAGACCAGGTACGCTGAGGCACAGGAAGGGGAAGGAGTTTCCCTGCTGGAGCGTGCCAAGGAGATTTAGTTTGGGCACATACGGAACAGGAGTTGACATAGCGAGTGATGTCCTGTGCCAAGGTGGGCCACCAGTAGTTTCCAGCGATTGAATAGTGCAGGTGATACCAGATGTCCAGCGACGACAGCTGTGCATGCCCAGGTCCACAGCCAATCCATTATCCCTGTGGGAACATAGGTGCGTAGCAGGTGCGGGTTCCCTTTCCAGGGCCTGGCGAATGTCCACATCTATGTCTCAGAGCATGAGGCCWACGACTCAAGTGGGTGGAATTATGGGTGCACTCAGGACAGGAACCTCTCCCGAATCGAAGAGAAGGGACAGGGCATTGATGTTCTTTGAAGCTGGGCAATATGTCAGAGTGAAGTTGACTCTAGTGAAGGGCCTACCTTGCTTGGCATGGGTTCAGCCGCCTCCCTGTCCGTATGTACTCCAGGTTCTGATGGTCAGTGAGGATGAGAAATCCTTGGCGCCCTCCAGCCAGTGTCTCCACGCCTCTAATGCCAACTTCACCGCCATGTGGTCCCGATCTCCAACATTATAGTTTCTCTTTGCAAGAGGCAGTTTCTTTGAGTAAAATGCACATGGATACAATTTCTGTGGATTACCTTGTCATTGGGACAGGAGAGCCCCCACATCCACTTCTGAAGCATCCACTTCCACCACGAAGGTAAGGGAAGACCCCCATGAAAGGGACAAAAACGAATGGCAACTTATTGGCATTGGACGAACCATATACACAATCGCAAATACCACTCAAATGGACGGCAGTTCATCAAAACCATATTGCAAGCGGAACATGGCAAATGCCAAGTGTCATCCGGGGGGCCGAGGCTGTTTCAATGCACCTAGTCTTGTGATTCTGGGACTTTTCTAAATGTAATTTTCATGACGTTCAAAATGAATTGAAGTTATTGCAAATGGACGAGGCGGTTTCTCTGCTTGAGAACCTTCTAGAGCCACATAACTCACCGTGCACTACCGATTTAAGCTCTAGAACAGGTTTCTAAAGTTTCAGAGCTCTTGGTCCGACAGATCTTTGATGGTGCGTTTGCTGGTATCTATTGCAGCAGGCTCAGTGGGTCTGTAAGCCCCACACTGTGTTACTCCATCCTGGCTGTGTGTGTGTGTGTGTGTGTGTGTGTGTGTGTGTGTGTGTGTGTGTGTGTGTGTGTGTGGTTTTTTTCTTTTCTTGGACATCTGATGGGAGAAATAACTGATTTACAGTTCATGATGGTTGCCTAATCACACATATGAAATTTTGGAAATATGTGAACTTTTTAACCCTTCGAAACAGCCCCTATGACCCCAATTTAAGGCACTGCCGGTTGTCACAGGAATATGGAAGTAAACACATATCCTCATTGGGGTAGGCTTTTATAGAATGCTGAGTTTCAAGTCTTTACGTTAAGAACTGACTGGTTTATAGAAGGTTGAATGCAGTCTTTTCCCTAACTGCAGATTGTGACATCAAAACATATTTTAGGGTGAATTTAACCACTTCCAGGTTGCTCCAGGAAGCTTAGAATCAACACAGGTAATCCTCATAGTGGCCTGATGGATTGTCATCGAAGACAGTTTGATATGGCAATCATAACCCACATAGGCTTCAGGTTGAAGTTAAGGGAGCAGGCAATGTATTCCTATGGGGAGAGATGTCATTGTAAACTGTTAGATGAAAACACCCTGTTTTCACTGTTACGGGTTAATTCCATACGGTCAAGGTTTGCACAGATCGGGAGGACTTTAGGCACGTTCCTGTGGTTGAATTGTGTTTCTAAACTTAATGGTTCTGCCACTGTCACCCAAAAGCACCTCAAAATTAGGCCAGGCTTCATTTTGGGCTTACTTTTTTGCACAGTCGCTGCGGTCAAACCGAGCGAGCTATGGTCAAGTGGGGCATCTCGTTGAACTCGACACAGCCTAGAGACTACGGTGATGCCATTGTAGGCTCTGTGTGTCTTTAAGTCCCACACTATGTCACTCCAGTGGTGCAGAGCCTGCATGCAGATCATTGGCACAATCCCAGGGGCTATGAGGAGGGAGACAGATGGCAAGGGTCTAGTAGAAAACCTCCCCCAGGTCTTGATATACCTACGGGATGTTGAGCTGAAGGGCCGATGCTCCCAAAGGAGGTTATCCAGACGGATGGCCATCGCGATGCGTGCATCCAAGGAGAGGGTGTCGTCTTGGCATGCCAACTCCGTCTGAACCTCTTCGCGCAGTCCCCCCCCCCCACCCTCTACCCTCCAGTGGATGATCGAAGAAACTTCTGAACAGAGCCATGAACCTCTCGTAGGAACCCAGCTCCTCCTCTCCCAGACGGCTGTAGCCCACACCAATGCCCGTCCGGTCAGCAGGGAAATAACCGTGGCAACCTTGGACCTCTCGGTGGTGGGGGCTCCCGTCTGATGGCCGATATAGAGGGAGCACTGGAATGGAAAGCCACATGATTTAGATGGAGTCCTATCATGTTTGTCCGGGAGGGAGAATCAGGCGTCTCTGACCTGGGCGGGGGCACTGGATAGGCTGGGGTACTGGCTCGACTCGTGGTAGAGAATCCTACGCTAGTTGGAGGTGACGCCCCTCGGGTAATGTCAAGGCGTTGAAAAACGCAGAGGACCTCATCCATAGCCGTCCTCAGTGGCACCATCTGGTCGTGGTGTTGGCGAAGTAGGTGTTCCTGTTCACCGACCATCTGGGAGATGTCTTGATTACCTGCTGCTTCCATTTGCTGAGGYAGTATTCTGTAACGGAGATGCAGGGAGTCTGGAAGCAGGTGTAGTTGGTGAGTTTAATAATAACGAACATGGCGAGATATAAACCAAAAGCAGCATCTGGACAAGAAAACAGAACCAATACTGCCTGATGAGTGAGGCTACAGAGGGCTAGATAAAGGGGAAGTAATCAAGGTAGTGATGAAGTCCAGGTGTGCATAATGATGGTTGCCAGGTGTGCGTAATGATGGGTTGCCAAGACCGGTGGTTAGTAAACCGGCGACATCGAGTGCCAGAGTGGGAGAAGGTGTGACAATGCCTATCCATATTTCATTTTACATTGACACTAATTTATTTTACCAACAATGTACAGGTAACTGACAAAATAAGGGAAACACTTGAGTAATTGAGGGACACAATTATATTGAAAGCAGGTGCTTCCAAACAGGTGTGATTCCTAAGTTAATTAAGCAATTAACATTCCACCATGCTTACGGTCATGTGTGTATCAGTCACCAGATCTCAACCCAATTGAACACTTGTGGGAGATTCTAGAGTGGAGCCTGAGACAGTGCTTTCCACCACCATCAACAAAACACCAAATTATGGAATTTGTCATGGAAGAATGGTGTTGCATCACTCCAATAAAGTTCCAGACACTTGTAGAATCTATGCCAAGGTGCATTGAAGCGGTTCTGGCAGCTCATGGTGGYCCAACGCCCTATTAGGACACTTTATGTTGGTGTTTCCTTCACTTTAGCAGTTCTGTGTTCAAACCAAGCAAAATACTGCTTGGTTTTCCTGTGATGAATGTAACACATGACACGAAATATTGTACCATCAGTTGATCAACATTTGTTGAAGAATTGCCTTTTTTTATTAAGTCAATCATCCAACTTGCCTAGGGATTTTATGATATATTGCTAACAGAGCCGACCTATGTGTGAAATTATCATATCTGCATATGATTATGTCTACATTAATCTGCTATAGGGTTGAATCTGTTGCATGTTTGCAGGTTAATACTTTTCGTATTTGACCTATCTTTACATTGGACAATGGGATATTCATAGTGGTCAATCTGGAATTCAGACAGACCTCAAATCTCATTAACCTAAATTGTATTACAATGTACTGATTTATGACTGATAATTGGCCCAGCCTTTAAATGTCTTTCACACTGCCTAGGCTATGGCATATGCCCTTGTGTCTACACCCCAGGTGGTTTCTTTCCTAACAAAGCCTTCACTGAATAGCCTATCCATCCTTCCCCACGCATCCCCACCTAGGTCTTGCCAAAGGCTGTGTGCGGCTCCACCTTACCCAAAGGCTTCAACAATGTTTGATGATTTTAGCAGCTCTGGGTTGCGTATTTGGCTGCTCTATCGTCATAGCTATACTTGGTGTTTGTATAGAACCATTATTACACAAGCTCTGGGTAAATAGATTGAGGTTGAGAGTRAACTCAATTCAGCATACAGAAGTAATATTATACAGAGCAAGTTGATGAGCACTCTGAATAACTCAAACAAACTGTGATGATTTATGGGTGACAGCTTAATGTTAAGTGTAACTAAAGGTTAGATTGAGGTAGGTTGATACAGGAACCTTTATGTAAAAGTAAGTGTAATATTAAAACATGTTGAATAGAGTGGGAGAAATGAATCATAATTAACTATCCAGGGTGGAGCACACAGTTGAGCAACATATGTTTACTGTTTATTGGCTATATAGGCTAGTAAAGAGAAGTTCCCTACAACACTATGTTACTGTTTATTGGCTATATAGGCTAGTAAAGAGAAGTTCTCTACAACACTATGTTTGAGAAATGTCTACATTAAAAAAAAATATATATATTGCTTAATTATTTGACCATTATATTATTTCATGGGTATTTTACTGTGCCTGGTCTAATTATGTTATATGTATGACCCACTTCCTGTGAGCTCAGAGTTCCTTTTTGATGACTTGGCAGCAAGTATACAGTGCCTGGAGCTGGGTAAAACTAATAAACAGTCCTAGTATTATGGCCTTTGGGCAATGGGGTCCCTATTAAGTTGACCCTACCTGTTCTACTGCATACTTTTAATCTCACAGAAATGTTGTTAACCTCCTTAGGTGGGACTTTCAATGTTGATTCAGCGTCAATACAATTATTGATCTAATTACAAATTAAACGTATATCTAATCCACAGTGACACCATGGCACCTCAAGGCATAACCTTCGAAATATCTGTCATGTCCTGTCCATGACTTTGATTGAAATCAATGTTATGTTTGTCAAATGCCTTGACTGGGATGGTCTATTGAAGGGCCCATTATTCCATAATCCATCATTCTGTTTCAGGTAAGGCGTTTCAAGAAACTGTAGAGAGTATTTCTCATTTTAAAGAGCCTCAACTAACCAAAATCTGTCAGCAAAATGACCTTTTGGACACCAACACTTGTTATGCCAGTTGTAGACAAGTCAGTACAACATGATCATGTTATAAAGCAAGTAGAGTGCTCTTTTCTGCAATATTAGTTTTGATTTGAATCAAGTCTATTTCACATTTTAAGATAAGTCATCTGTAACAGTGGACTGGTTATAATAGCAAAAGAGGTCTATAATTTCCTCCAACTAAGGTGGGAACCTTCCCATTTCTGTTCACGCAGTTTGACAAACACTATCAAAAACATTTGAAAGAAATCGTTTGAGTGCATAATAATACTGTGTTTGTTTTATGTAATCACGCATACCCCATGTATTTTCCTTAGTTTTATGTAATCACGCATACCCCATGTATTTCCCTTAGTTTTATGTAATCACGCATACCCCATGTATTTCCCTTTGCATTTGTAATATGAGAGGACATTTTGTACTTTATACACTTGGTACAGTTAAAATGAAATGATCTGGTTTTTATTTTTGGTGAAACCAAAGGACTATTATTGCCCAGACAATATAGTTTCTATTTTGTATACTTTATTTAATATGGGAGATGAGTTAGGACAAATACTTTATTAGTCCATCAAAGATGAAAATGTGTCTTTAGTACTGTATAGGGAGGAGCACAGGGTCAGCCACAGTGCTGAGTCTAGACAGTCTAGAGGTTAGCTAAGTAAGTTGCTCAAGGACAACAGGTAGGAGGTGTTGCCAGGGATCTGAAACCAGCAACCTTTAGATTTTCTGATCCGTTTCTCTAAACTAACACCATCTCAAATTGAAATAAGTGTTTGGACACTTTGAATGTGGTTGTTTATCTGGAAGAGGATAAGTCATTGTTTGAACTGGGTGTCTGCAATCAAATATTTCCCAACTTAATTCAAAAGTAATGAAAACAAGAACGTGGTATATATGCATAGCCTATTGCCAACTTTATTTATGTGTTTTGAATGGCTAAAATAAATAAACTGAATAGAAGCTGAAACTATTTCTCTTTACGTTAGCAGATTACTTTGCAGGAAAGTGAACAAGTTGAACGTAAATAGAGAACTAATCTAAGCAGTAAATGGATGGGTAGTGAAGAGTTATTCATCTTCTCCTGCGTCGTGACCTTGTGACCTGGGTCGCCTCTGGGGTCACGCCACTCTGTCCTCTGGCAGCCACATTTATATTGATGGGATGTAGGAGTGGTTGAACTTTGACCCGTCTGGGCAGATCATCTCCACTTCCTTCTTGGGTGGTGGATACTTCCCGACAGCGGTACAGGCGGCTCCATCATGTTGGCCTCAAGGAATACCTGAAAACAGAAAGGAGAGGCGATGTCATTATGTGGAAGTAATGATGGTAGCAGTTTTATTATATAACATTGGCTGTTGTTTACACAGGCAGCCTAATTCCGATCTTTTGACCAATCAGATGAGCTCTTTTGACAGTAATTGGAAGAATATCAGAATTGGGCTGCCTTTGTAAACACAGCCATTGTAACATAACATATTAGTGAAAATATATGTTTGTAGTTTGCATTTAGACAGGCAGCCAATTCTGTTTATTTGGAGGATAATGTGTTAGTGTTCCTGAAATATTTCAGTAATGTCAAATACTCACCATTGCGTAGGTGCCACAGGATCCACCGCATGTTGTCACTTCCACCTCGGTTGCAGACTTGCAGCCATTGCTGTCCAGGTACACTTTTCCCTTTGTCACGTTGCATGCCTTAGTTATTGGAATACTGCACACAAAACTGACATTTTCAAATGAATTAACGTTAATCATCCTGAGGACCATGGCAATTGCTAAAACAAGATACACTTACCACGCTGCACATTGGTCCGAAATTCATACCTTCAACGAGGACGAAACCCGTTACAGTGGTATTATCGGCAGCATAACCACACAGCCTTGTCTGTACACACTTCCCACAACACTGCCCAGGAACGGCTTGATGATCATAGCCCTGAAAGGAAGAAGACAGACCAGAGAGGAGAAAACCTTTATGATCTCTCTTATACCAATGTGTGATCCTGGTAACTCACAAGTAATTACACTTATCCAGTAGTAGCCCAATAGTGGACACATAGGAATCAGGGTTATTATAATATTTTGAAATTGCTAAGAAYTCATCAAATATTAGACTAAGTTGGTTAAATTACATATGAGGCCAAAGGGTGTCGATGTGTCAATAGAGATCACATACCTGCTGGCAGTGAGTGTCACATTCAGTAGGTTGACACTCAATGATATGTAGATGGGATTGGGCATCCACCCTGTCACCACACACACAATTCTTACACTTGTCCCCAGGAACATTGGCACCAGGCTGGAATGAGAAAATACAATATTTCAATGGAAAATGTATAAATTGAAACAATTTTTGTGTAATATCTAATCTAATACATGTCTAATCTCTTAAAAGGATTGCAAAAAAATATWGTTGGCACCCAGATAGATGCCTATAATTGCTTAATGGAGGGTTTTAATTTGTTTAGATTGACTTATAATTTATGCTATTAAAATAACATTGTCCTCTTTTCATAAGTTAAGTTCAAAATTGTTGATAGTGTAGACGTGGTGGGACTGGCCAAAATGAGCATCGCATAGAATGCATTCTCATCTGATATTCAGTGTTGTTAAACACACAGACATACATTGGCACTGTGGGGCAAAGAACATGGAAAATCATTCAATACTGCAATTAACATATTGGGATTTCTATGGTATGCACACCCACATACATTCAAGCACATGCAGACGCATACTCACTGCATTGATACGTTGGGCAGCAGACTCCCATAGTTGCCTCTGTCTCGAATCCTACTGGACAAGTTATCTTGGAAGCAGAGCATCACACTATGTTGACATCACACTATGTTTGGAAAGAAACAACTATTGTTTAAAAAAATATGCAAATGGCCACATTGGTTGGATATATTAGGTAATCACCAAAAACGTAAATGTTTTTACTGAGTTGTTCCAAAGCCTCCATAAAGAGCATATTATCCAAAGAAGTCACTCACCGCATTTGTCCTTTTGACAACAGTCAACGGTTTCTACGACCTTAACTTGGCCCTCCTGACCACAGGTGAGAGGAGGCTGATGTTGGCATGCCACAGGCTGGCACTGGATTTCCAGACTGTACGGGTCACAAACACAATCCTGGCAGTTGCTCACCCAGGTCTCATTAGCCTGCAATGAGGAACATTTTAAGCATATCAAGGTTTGTATGGACACTACCAGTACAAAGTTCAATCATTCAGTGTGTGGAATCCTAAATTACTGAAGCGCTTTGAGGTTCTAAGAAAAGCGCTATAGAAATGTAAAAATTAATATTATAATTATTTTTACTATTGCACACCTTATTATACACGATTGTCAAAAGTGAACTACCCACATGATGTGACTACCCACAATATGTGTATGTCATTAACTAATAGTTTCTCTTCCCTGCTAAAACCTGTGAGAGAAATTCTATCAATGTTACCTGTTTTCATTCTCCATTTGTCAACGGGCAAATATCTGATGAACCAAAGAGAAAAAAATWGAAGTACATTCCACTACTTAGTTTTGATCATGTACTGTATGTACCGGAAGCACTTGATAAAATCTATATAAATCAATATAAACCAAAACCCACACCAATGAAGTATCTGTGAAAAATGCTGTGGTAAAACATTTTGTTTTTTGTTTTTTTACAAAAAGTTGAACCAGCATTCAAAAGAAAATTACAGTAGCAATGAACAATTAACACTTTGTTCTTCCCAAAGTGAAGGTCAGCAGGATGTAGCTCCTATCACAGCACAATACTGTAAGTCACCACACCCTCAATATACAATGCTGTTATTTGACCATTCTTACCACAGCTGGGGATACAGCTGGGGATACAGGRTTGAGGTCAGGGCTTTGTGATGGCCACTCCAATACCTTGACTTTGTTGTCCTTAAGCCATTTTGCTACAACTTTGGAAGAATGCTTGGGGTCATTGTCCATTTGGAAGACCCATTTGCGACCAAGCTTTTACTTCCTGACTGATGTTTTGAGATGTTGCTTCAATATATCCACATAMTTTTCCGATGCCATCTATTTTGTGAAGTGCACCAGTCCCTCCTGCAGCAAAGCACCCCCACAACATGATGCTGCCACCCCCGTGCTTCATGGTTGGGATGGTGTTCTTCGGCTTTCAAGCCTCCCCTTTTCCTCCAAACATAACGATGGCCATTATGGCCAAACAGTTCTATTTCTGTTTCATCAGACCAGAGGACATTTCTCCAAAAAGTACGATCTTTGTCCCCTTGTCCGGTTGCAAACCGKAGTCTGGCTTTTTTATGGCGGTTTTGGAGCAGTGGCTTCTTCCTTGCTGAACAGCCTTTCAGGTTATGTCGATATAGGACTTGTTTTACTGTGGATATAGATGTTTTTGTACCTGTTTCCTCCAGCATCTTCAAAAGTGCCTTTGCTGTTGTTCTGAGATTAATTTGCACTTTTCGCACCAAAGTACGTTCATCTCTAGGAGACAAAACACGTCTCCTTCCTGAACGGTATGACGGCTGCGTGGTCCCATTGTCACGGCTGCTGAATGAAGTGGACCAAAGTGCAGCGTGGTAAGCGTACATATTCCTTTTATTAAGAAAATGACGCCGACAAAAACAATAAACAATACAAAAACAACCGTGACGCTTAAGAGCTAAGTGCCACAAACAAAGTTAACTTCCCACAATGAAAGGAGGGAAAATGGCTACCTAAGTATGGTTCCCAATCAGAGACAATGATAGACAGCTGTCCCTGATTGAGAACCATACCAGGCCAAAACATAGAAATACAAAATCATAGAAAAACAAAACATAGAATGCCCACCCCAAATCACACCCTGACCAAACCAAATAGAGACATAAAAAGGCTCTCTAAGGTGACACCCATGGTGTTTATACTTGCGTACTATTGTTTGTACAGGTGAACGTGGTACCTTCAGGCGTTTAGAAAATTCTCCCAAGGATGAACCAGACTTGTGGAGGTCTACAATTTTTTCTGAGGTCTTGGCTGATTTCTTTTGATGTCAAGCAAAGAGGCACTGAATTTGAAGGTAGGCCTTGAAATACATCGCACAGGTGCAGCCTCCCAATTCACTCAAATTATTGTAAAATTAGCCTATCAGAAGCTTCTGAATGCCATGACTCATTTTCTGGAATTTTCCATGGCTGTTTTGATGGCAGCAGTGAACTTAGTGTATGTCACCTTCTGACCAACTGGAAATTGGTGAACTACAATGAATTAGAAGTGAAATAATCTGTCTGTAAACAATTATTGGGAACAATTACTTGTGTCATGCACAAAGTAGATGTCGCTCAACCGACTTGCCAAAACTTAGTTTTGTTAACAGAAATTTGTGGGTGGTTGAAAAACAAGTTTTAATGAACTCAACCAGTGTAATGTAAACTTCGCTTCTTCAGCCTGTAGCCTCAGTTATTTTTATTCTTCATTGTGTTAGCTTTTTTAGTATTACTTTTTATTTTAGGCCATTTTCTTCTCTTGAACTGCACTGTTGATTAAGGGCTTGTAAGTAAGCATTTCCGCGGTGGAAGTCTAACACTTGTTTGTATTCGGCCCATGTGACAAATAAAGTTTGAATTTGATTGATCTGTGGTTATTGTCTGAGTCAAGCTTCAATCATGGTCAATTCAACTGAACAATTGAAGCTTAAAGAAATGTTTATACAATTTTTGGGAAATAACAGGACATAGTTAATGTTAATGGCGGAATTCTCTCCCATTTCTCCTCTGTGGGTCATGGTTGACATACAGTAGTTTGGTGTTTAAAAAAAAAATATCTGTGCAATTAGAATTATGATAGCTGAGGAACACTAGAAATCTTGTTGACATCTGGTAAAACACTCACAAAGAATATTATTCTATGCCATGCAATTAATGCACTAACATTTTCTTCGGAACCCAATGTATTATTCATGGTTCATCTGTGCTTCCATGGGAACATTCAACGCTCGAGCCTTAGAACTCCAAATAAGA
>NC_036855.1:63295811-63375811 GCF_002910315.2 Salvelinus sp. IW2-2015
CCTTTGGCAGTTCTATCTTGACCGGAAAGGTGTTATCACACACACACACACACACACACACACACACACACACACACACACACACACACAACACACACACACACAACACACACTTACACACACTACACACACACACACACACAACACACAGCCCACACACACACCAACACACACACTACCCACACACACACACATCAGCGTGCGTTCATCAAAGGTGCTGCAGATGGCAGTCCGCCCCAGTTCTCTCTTTGCTGAAGGCCATGAGCGCACGTTTCAGGTGCCCAACGGGTCGTAGATTGATTTTTTTCAGATGTCCAGGAGGAACAAAGAGACAATGATTTGAGAAAGGAGGAGGTATATGTAGAAAGCACGCATGGGGAGAATACAACCCAGAAGCACATATCGATTCATCTTCAGATGAGAAGATTGCCCCCATAGCTGACAAGAGATGAGTTTCGTTTAGTCAATATTGAAGCAAAATAACATCGGTCTGTCACCATATGACAACCAGGAGGATGGCAGCAACAAATGTTCATAAGGATGACCCCGAGGGCCCACAGACATGCAGTTGCCCATCCCAGGGACATCGCCTCAAACATTCTACATGTTCATTGCACAACCAGCCATCAAAAAAAGTCATCCTGGAAGATGACAAATTTGGAGGTTTCCGTAAATATGGAGACAAACTGGAAAAGGCTGGATGAAGATCTGGAAGAGCGTCTGCTAAATGATTTAAATGTAAATGAATTGAAATATTTTTTATTTTTTCACCTTTATATTAAACCAGGTAGGCAAGTTGAGAACAAGTTCTCATTTACAACTGCGACGCTGGCCAAGATAAAGCAAAGCAGTTCAACAAAAATAAAACACAAGTTACATTATAAAAAACTACAGTACAATAACACAATAGAAAAATCTATGTACTGTGTGTGCAAATGTAGAAGATTAGGAGGTAAGGCAATAAATAGGCCATGGAAGCGAAATAATTACACTTAGCATTAACACTGGAGTGATAGATGTGCAGATGATGATGTGCAAGTAGAGATTACTGGTGTGCAAAAGAGCAAAAAGAAAAATAACAATATGGTGATGAGGTAGTTGGGTGTGCTATTTACTGATTGGCTGTGTCAGGTACAATGATTGGTAATCTGCTCTGACAGCTGATGCTTAAAGTTAGAGAGGGAGATATAAGTCTCCCGCTTCAGTGATTTTTGCAATTCGTTCTAGTCATTGGCAGCAGAGAACTGGAGGAAAGGTCGGCCCAAGGAAGTGTTGGCTTTGGGGATGACCAGTGAAATATACCTGCTGAGCCTGTGCTACGGATGGGTGTTTGCTATGGTGACCAGTGACTGACATAAGGCAGGCTTTACCTAGCAAAGACTTATAGAGGCCAGTGGGTTTGGCAACGAATATGAAGCAAGGGCCATCCACCGAGAGCATACAGGTCGCGGTGGTGGGTAGTATATGGGGCTTTGGTGACCAAACGGATGGCACTGTGATAGCTACATCCAGTTTGCTGAGTAGCTATACAGGGAGAAAGGACGGACAGCTGATCGTCCTCGCATTGGCAGACGCACGTGTAACAACACTGCACAGATGTGAAACATCACATCTGCGGGACAGGTACCAGGAACGTACAATCCTTCCATCAGTGCTCAGACTGTCCACCAATAGGCTGAGAGAGGCTGGGCTGAGGGCTTTTTAGGCCTGTTTTGTCTGTTGTAAGGCAGGTCCTCACTAGACATCACCGGCAACAACGTCGCCTATGGGCACAAACCCACCGTCGCTGGAGCAGACAGGACTGGCAAAAAGTGCTCTTCACTGACGAGTCGTGGTTTTGTCTCAGCAGGGGTGATGGTCGGATTCGCGTTTATCGTCGAAGGAATGAGCGTTACACCGAGGCCTGTACTCTGGAGCGGGATCGATTTGGAGGTGGAGGGTCCGTCATGGTCTGGGGCAGTGTGTCACAGCATCATCGGACTGAGCTTGTTGTCATTGCAGGGAATCTTAACGCTGTGAGTTACAGGGAAGACATCCTCCTCCCTCATGTGGTACCCTTCCTGCAGGCTCATCCTGACATGACCCTCCAGCATGACAATGCCACCAGACGTACTGCTAGTATGCAGTGGTCTACATGTGAATTTGGATAGTAATGCTATCCATATGTATTTGATCTGCCCAATGAAGTAATTTTTGGACAATATTTCTGCAATTATCACACTATGTCTTTATTAGTTTCACATTGAGACAGCTACTACATTTTCAAATGTTTTCCATTTTAGTCATTTAGCAGACGGTCTTATCCAGAGCGACTTACAGTTAGTGCATTCATCTTAAGATAGCTCGGTGGAACAACCAAATATCACAGGCATAGAAAGTACATTTTTCCTCAATTACGTAGCTATCAGTGGGGGACGGGCTCTCTCAGGGGGAAGCTGGTTCCACCATTGGGGTGCCAGGACAGAGAAGAGCTTGGGCTGGGCAGAGCGCAGTGGCGATTTTAGCATGTAAATCTTGGTGGAACAAAACAAAATTGTGGGATGCATGCCAGTAAAGCCATTACACAACACAACACTAAACAATACATTCATTGCACTATAACGGTGACAAACGGTGCACACAAACTATTTGGGTCTACATAAAGTTGTCCTAACAGCAGAGTCCCAACACCTTACCACTGCTACACCTGGCTTTCAGAGGAGTCTTGTCTGGCAGCAAAACAGTTCATTCAGCCTTGTTTACTGCMTTTWAAAAAAACATAGCTGATATGGCTGACTTGTTAAACAAATGTGCTTTCTACTGACAATCGAGATGTACAAACTATGGCATGAGGGGACGACAAGCGGGTAAGAGGCAATCCGTAATTTCGATTAAGACATTAATTAGCGAGAGACGATGGACGTAGTCAATATAACTACTTGTTCAGCACTTTTGAAATGTACAGCGACAGAATTCAGAACATAGGCCATTCTTACAGTGCACTCCATGTACARCAAGTCAGAACTGTATTATAAATAAAGGGGGCATACAAACAGACAAGGAAAGCTCTTACAATATTTGATTATTACATTTCTCTAAAACAGGTTATAGGCTACATGTGCACCACCAAGTTATAACAGAAGGCGAAATTAAGAGGTGAAAATAGACCAAATTATTAGGGTGAGGCACATTGAACGCCGTTTGGGTCTTTGCTTGTCAAAAAAGATAAACGTCATATAACACTATTTGACGTGTTAAATAAGCTTTTAATTTGACACATCAAATAACACAATTATATTATAGAATGTTGTGTGTGAATTTTCAAGTGCAAGCCAAGCGCCACCACTACTATCAGTAGCACTGTCAAAGCTGTACAAAACAAGCACACACCGGCCACGGACGATGTGTGTACAATACCGCGTTGGTGAAAATAGACCAAATTATTAGGGTGAGGCACATGGGCTACTAACAGCTTACTTCACAACATACACTTAGTATGACTTTTTAGCTACAGTATACATATCTCCCATATTACATCATTTATGCAGCATACAAGACATTTTTGGATTTTTGGACATTTTTGGACCTTGTGAAGGTGGCGCGGTGGTCCTTTGTGGGCAAATTTTGYCATCAAACTTTGTCATCAAAGTCTCTGGATTTATGGTGGGAACTCTGAAAAGAAACACATAGCCACTCCATTGAATAGCAGGCTAACATTAGTGTTTGCTTTGCAATGCTTGCAGTTAGCCACTGATTCCTTCCAAACGACTCATTGTTGAATTTGCGATTTCCAGCTTGTTGTGAATTCTTTATGTCCAATGGCCGATGAGCACCGATAYATTTTATCTATAATTTATCTTCATTATTTCTCTTCATATGACAAGGATTAAAAAGGATTTGCCAGTAGATTGTCGACTTGATTCATGATGATCACTGCTAGCTAAGACCTTGAAAGTAAGATGTGGCTAACGTGATTTGACGTCATTGTATCTGTGGCCAATGACCTTGAGCCTTCATGGAAGGGTACTTGTAATATAACTMTATGGCAGGACCCAAAGGGCTGAAATGTTGGATGTCTACCCTTACTAAGGACTTGGCAATGACGTACTGTCCCCATGAGTGACAGAACACTGAGACAATCACGGTGCAATGCTCTTATTTTCTGCTGGCACGCCCCACGCCCCACCACCACCACCACCACCACAGAAAGCACTGAGCTAGGCTGAAACACCTGCATTTTGGAGCTGCCTTATTCAAGAAAACAAAAAGAAACCATGTGTGTATGCAGCTTTATTAACTGAACGATATCTGTTTTTTTTCTTTGTTTGCAAACTGATATGTGACATGTATTTATGCCAAAATAACATGCATAACAGGCAAGCCCCCCCCAAAAAGTATTATATATATATATATTTTTTTTTAATTTTTTTTTTATTATTATTATTTTGCTAAAAATGTGCGGCTCAAAACAGGTGGGTGGGAGGGCCAATAGACCTGAGGTGGCAGAACTGAGTGCTCGGGTTGGGGTGTAGGGTTTGAGCATAGCCTGAAGGTAGGGAGTGGCAGTTCCTCTTGCTGTTCCATAAGTAAGAAACATGGTCTTGAAGTGGATGCAAGCTTTGACTGGAAGCCAATGGAGTGTGCGGAGGAGTGGGGTGACATGAGAGAACTTGGGAAGGTTGAAAACAAGGCGGGCTACAGTGTTCTTGATTAGCTGCAGGGTTTTGATGGCACAAGCGGGGAGCCCAGCCAACAGCAAGTTACAGTAGTCCAGACGGGAGAGGACAAGTGCCTGGATTAGGACCTGCGCCGCTTTCTGTGTGATGTAGGTTCGTACTTTACAGATGTTGTAGAGCATGAACCTGCAGGAGTGAGTTCTTTGTACTGCTTTGATGTTTGCAGAGAATAACAGGGTGCTGTCGAGGGTCACACCAAGGTTCTTTGCACTCTGGGAGGGCAACACTGTGGAGTTGTCAACCGTGATGGAGTGGTGTTTGACCGGGCAGGCCTTCCTCTGGAGGAAGAGCAGTCCCGTATTGTCTAGGTTGAGCTTGAGGTGGTGGACCGACATCCAAGTTGAGATATCTGCCACCTGGGTGTCAGAAGTGGGAAGGAGAAAAGTAGTTGAGTGTCATCCACATAGCAATGAGAGACCMTGTGAGGATATGATGGATCCGAGTGACTTGGAGTATAGAGAGAAGAGGAGAGGGCCTAGAACCGAGCCCTGGGGGACACCAGTAGCAAGAGTACGTGGTGCAGACACCGATCCTCTCCACGTCACCTGGTAGGAGAGGCCAACCAGGTAGGATGTAATCCTAGAGTGTTCAGAGCCTGAGACCCACAGCCTTGAGAGGGTAGAGAGGAGGATCTGATGGTTCATGGTGTTGAAGGCAGCGGATAGATCTAGAAGGATGAGAACAGAGGAGAGAGAGTCAGCTTTGGCAGTGTGSAGAGCCTCCATGACACAGAGAAGAGCAGTCTTGGTTGAGTGACTGACTGTTTAGGGTCAAGAAGATCGTTCTGAGAGAGATAACGAGAAAGTTGATCAGAGACAGCACACTCATGTGTTTTGKAAAGAAAAGAAAGAAGAGACACAGGTCTATAATTTTTTTACATCAGATGAGTTGAGTGTTGGTTTCATGAGGAGGGGAGCAACTCTGACCATTTTGAAGTCAGAGGGGTAGAATGAGTTGATGAGGGAAGAGAGGAAGGGGAGAAKGCCTACAAAAAGTATGTTTCTTGTGTAACTTGCTCTTTATTAAATAATATTGCCTTTATTATGGCTAACACATGACTTATAATGTATGAATAGGAAAACACTTAAACAAGGCCTAATATATGGCTAATAAGACACAATAAAGGCATTTTAGCTACTGATATACACACTTATAAACTAAAAACAAGTGGTTTATACTGTATGTGTAGCCTACCTTAAAGTAAAGTGTTACCAAATAAATCAGTTTGTATATTATACCAGTATTCATGTTTAACAACACAAGAAGAATAATACGTAATTACCCCATAACATATCGCAAAATAATTGGTTTTARTCATTAGCACACAGTTCCATGGAGACTACACACTAGAAGGGCCATACACACCTGGACACAACAACCAGAGAGCTCTATGCCGTGTATCCCTATGGCAAATAATGAACTTAATAATACTTTTGGGTCATCGGTACAGATATCCAGGACTGTACATATACCATACATCAAAGTTAGTTGGGTCATAGTTGAAGCAAGAAAAATACCAGACCTGGGTCAAATACATGTGTCAAATACTTGAGGTGCACTAGATTAACTTGCCTGTTATAATGTAACTAATGGAATAGTCCCAACAGTGCAACCTAGGCTTGGCCAAACCTGCACATCGGAAATTCAGGATTTTACAACTTGATGTTAGATGGTTCCTCAGCCTGAAAGTAGTCTATGGGCCAGGAGAAAATGTATTCCATGCTTCGGTTTTCTTTAGACAGCCACTACACACTTCAGCTAACTTTAGCCACCACTAGTTAACAATCAATGGAAGGGACATGTGTGAGGCACATGGGGATGTGTGAAACATACTCCTCAGCCTGAAGTGTCCCCACTTGCACTAGCAAATAGCTAGCTTTTCTTTTTGTCCTAGACTTGGCACTCCGGTACTGCTTGCCATGGGTAGTAGAGAGAACAGTCTATGACTGGGGTGGCTGGGTTATTTTACAATTTTTAGGGCCTTCCTCTGACACCGCCTGGTGTAGAGGTCCTGGATGACAGGGAGCTTAKCCCCAATGATGTATTGGGCCAATCGCACTACCCTCTGTCATCGGGAGGGCCGCACGGCAGATGTCCTGGGTTTGAACCTCAATGTGAGCCAAATCCCCTTTTAGTGACATCAAACCAAATATGATGATTATTTCAGTTTATTTGACTGTGACATTTTGACAATTGCACACATGTTCCCATCAGTTCTATAGATTTTTTGCTAGCAGTGGCTAAAGTTAGCTGACATTTATAGTGGCTGTTAAGATAATGGATTATGGTTTCTCCTGGCCCACAGGCTACTATTAGGATGAGGAGCCATCTAACAACAAGCTGTAATATCCTGAATTTCCCCTTTAATAAAGCCTGTCTTGCTGTATGTACTGTATTGCCGCTTTCAATTCATCTTGAAATTATGTCAACATTTAAATGTAATCAACAGTAAGACATGTCAGCACATCTAACCAGATAAGACCAGAGAAATTGGACTCTGCACTGATGCCCTAACCTCTTAATTGAATGGTGTAGCAATCTAATCATCCCTTGGTTTGTTAATCACTTGAAAGAATTGCCAATAAATGGTCATTCCCACTTCATTCACTACCAGTCCTTAGACTCAACAGCGTAAATATGTAGGCTGGCCATTGCAATGGTTGCACTGCCAAAATGTGTCAGCATTACAGCACTTCCAAGAAYAGGATCTGGAACCCGGCACTCATGAATACATGTCCATTTAATAAAGTTGCATTTGATGTCATTGATGTGATAGAATTATCATTTGAAACTAATCATTTGATGGGGGACCTCCCTGATATGTAGGTCAGTAGGCCATATATTCAGCCATGAGTTATATCAGAACAAGAGCAGTGCAAAGGAGAATCGCTTTGTCAGTCTTACAGAGACTCAATCAATCCTGCTGTAAAACAAAAATATATACATAATGTACACTGACCTTCGTATTTATTTGTACAGTGAAGCTAAAATGTTTAATTTGGCTCTATACTCCAGCACTTTGGATGTGAGATCAAATGTTGTATATGAGGCAACAGTACAGAATGTCAACTTTATTTGAGGGTATTTTCATACGTATCTGTTTTACAGAAATAAAAGCACTTTATTTACCCTGATCAGCAATGTTTCCCTCTCTCCACACCGTGTCGATATTTTGCACACAGAGCTTTTCATTTTACAGTTAAAACCCATAGGTCTGTGGTTAGAACTCCATGGGGGGAGTGGGGATCTCTTTCTGGGAGGAGATTGTCAGAGTGCATTGCGTGTCACTGAGAGCCAGACAAACTTKGGCGTTAGTCTGTCTTTTTTGTAACCAAGCAGACAAAACAATATGTAGCCCTAACTCGGCAAAGTGTAGTAGCTACAGTACATACTGTACATTTGGTGTGACGTAATGATGTGGACAGTTGAAAAAAAAAAGCACAAAAATATTTTTTTGCATATCAACTTTACAAGTGGAGCTTTTCATTCCCACTTTAGATGTTAATGCCGWTGCCTATATTAGCTCTGAGTAAATGAATTAATAATACTATACAAGGCTTTGTTAATCTCCCAAGATGTAACAATATTCTTYAAATGTTCGTTTTTTTACGAGTTTTTCCTATACGTACTTGTAGCTATAAAGAATTTAGAAACCTCAAAAAAGTGTTTGATGAATTGTGGAATGTTCGTTCATCAATTCGTACTTTGGGTTCTATCACCATTGACAAGGTACTGGTTCAAAAGCCCTACCCACCTCTAGACACACAGGTGGAGCGGCTGCCCGCAGGGAGCTTAAGGAAGCAGTGACTCGGATGTGTTGCAACAGTTCTGGACAAAAGACCTTATGTGGTGAAACACTTAACATATACGTCTGTCTGCGTATGCAATTACACAGTCTCCGCTGGGTGTCCATACTTCAATATTTGTCAGACCTTTTCTTCAGCAAATATTTGTAGCTCATTGGTGCCCTCCAAGTTACACATGAATTACACTTGGTGAGCCAAAAAAAAAAGTTTAATCTCTCACACTAATACTAGCATACAACCACATTGCCAAAATTAGTCTAACATTAGCTTACAAAATATAACACGTACGTAAGTTGTAACAGATGGGTAGAACATCCAACCGACAGACAGCTCTCACCCCCACTCCTGGAGCATTGTGGGAGTCAGGGCAAGGGTCATTTGGCTGAGACCTCACGCAATGAGGGTCGAAACCTCTCTGCCTCAATTGTATGTGGCAGAGAGTAACATGTGGTAACAGCATTCCCAAACAATGATAAACTCCTTCAACCAAGTGATATTGGACATGGGAAATTATAGACTGAACAAACATGTAAAATGCAACGTAACAATTTCAAAGATTTTACTGAGTTTTAGTTCATATAAGGAAATCAATCAACTGAAATAAATTCATTAGGCCTCAGGAGCTCATCACAGTATCTCTGCGCATTCAAATTGCCATCGATAACATGCAATTGTGTTTGTTGTCCGTAGCTTATGTTTGCCATTACCATAACCCCACCGCCACCATGGGGCACTCTGTTCACAACAATAAGATCAGCAAACCGCTCTCCCACACGACACCATACACTCTCTGCCATCTGTACAGTTGAAACCGGGATTCATTCGTGAAGAGCACACTTCTCCAATGTGCCAGAGGCGCTCGAAAGTGAGCATTTGCCCACTGAAGTCGGCTACAATGCCGAACTGAAGTCAAGTCAAGTCCCTGGTGAGAACATCAAGCAAACAGATAAGCTTCCCTAGGGTGGTTTCAAACAGTTTGTGCAGAAATTCTTTGGTTGTGCAAATCCAGTTTCATCAGCTGTCTGCAGTGGCTGGTCTTCAACGATCCCACATATGAAAAAGCCGCATGTGAAGGTCCTGGGCTGGCGTGGTCACTCGTGGTCTGCGGTTGTGAGGCCGGTTGGACGTACTGCCAAATTTTGGAGGTGGCTTATGGTAGAGAAATCAACATTAAATTAGCTGCCAACAGCTCTGGTGGACATTCCTGCAGTCAGCATGCCAATTGCAGGCTCCCTCAAAAACTTGAGACATCTGTGGCATTGTGTTGTGTGACAAAACGGCACGTTTTAGAGAGGCCTTTTATTGGCCCCAGCACAAGGTGCACCTGTGTAATGATCATGCTGTTTAATCAGCTTCTTGATATGCCACCTGTCAGGTGGATTGATTATCTTGGCAAAGGAAAAGGAGAAATGCTCAATTTCTGGGATCTTTTATTTCAGGACCAAAACTTCAAATGTTGTGTTCATATTTTTGTTCAGAATATTTGCAGTGCATCAGTGCAACAATGTCATCATAACCGGACAAAAGTGATCACACCAATGCACTTTCTCTTCTTAACTTTTCCCAACATGCATTTTCTTTGCTGTAGGCCACATTCAGCGATTAGCAAGAGCAAGCCTGCTTCTTTCCCCAAATAGGCTATTAGGCATAGCATTAATAAAATATGAAAAKAAATGTCCTGTAATTTTTGCAGCCTATAGCTTTTCCTGGGATTTCCCGAGAAGAGGAATGGCTATTGCGGAAAGGCTTGCATAGCCTATAGCCTGTTGGGCACGGGAACAGTTGGAAGAGAGTGGCTAGTGATGTGTAGCCAAAGTAAGAAGCTAAATATGATGTAGATATTAGGCCATTCATTAGATAAATATTAGGACTATAGGCTAAACATTTACCTGTCCAAGAAAAATAACAGTTAACAGATTATGAAATTACAAATATGTTGGTGTTCCTCCAGGCTGCACTCAAACCTTATTGATAAGGCCTAGGCCTACTTTTTCAGAAAATAAAAATATTCAACCTGGGCTACAACAACACAGTGCAATGAGGAATGTATATTTTTATCAAGTGAATACACAATTATTGTAAACTGGCTCATTTGAATATCCCCTCACACATTCACTGCAGTTTACAGCCTAGACTAGAGTTTTGTACTCACTTGAAAACAATAACATTCTTTATTACATTGTGTTGTTGTAGCCTAGGTAGGAAACATTTCTTGTCCCTAAAAAAAMTTAAACAATAGGGTAGCTTCTCCATCTGTGTACCCAGGGACTGGGAGGGAGCGCAATCAGCTCAGCCTTGGGAGCACACATAATGTAGGCTATCTATGATTTCATTATTTTATAAACTTTCTTTTCATTCACTGTGTAAATTGACTGGATATAAATCACTCAATCACATTTACTTATAAAGCCCTTATTACATCAGCAGATGTCACAAAGTGCCTTACAGAAAGTCAGCCTAAAACCCCTGCAGTATTAAGTCTAACATTGAGTTKATGAATTATGGGTTAATATGCATACGCTTCTAATTTGGGACATAGGCTCAAGATGTAGCCGGTCTTCATTGTTCAGTTGCGCAATTGGCACCTGGCCTCTCCGTTGCCACGGATATTCCTTTTAAATCTTGTGGAGTCCCAGGAAAAGCCAGACTACAAAAGCTTGTTGGACACCTATTTTGAATGATTTTCCTAAGCCTACTAATAGCCTATTGGAGGAAAGATACTTGTTTGCTGTTACTTGCTGAATGTAAAATAGGCTACAGCATTAACGGGTGGGGAGTTGGAAGGAAAAGCCAATATTTTCCTAAAGTAGGCCTATCTTAACACGGGGCTACATCCTGACAAAATAAGCCTACACTATATGATGCCTACACCATATGAGTGGCCTGCTAATATAACTTCCTGGACCTTCTCTAAACTGTCAAGAATACACCCAAACTGATCCAAATGGTTGCAAAATCCAGCCTAGGCTGTTGGACTATGCAGATATTTTGGCATGAAACAAAACAGGACATGTGCCTATGTCATTTGATATTGGAGGGCCAGTAGGAGGCACCCTTTCCCCTGGTCTAAAAAATATCCCAATGCCCCAGGGCAGTGATTGGGGACATTGCCCTGTGTAGGGTGCCGTCTTTCGGATGGGACGTTAAACGGGTGTCCTGACTCTCTGTGGTCACTAAAGATCCCATGGCACTTATCATAAGAGTAGGGGTGTTAACCCCGGTGTCCTGGCTAAATTCCCAATCTAACCCTCATACCATCATGGTCACCTGATCATCCCCAGTTTACATTTGGCTCATTCATCCACCCTCCTCTCCCCTGTAACTATTTCCCAGGTCGTTGCTGTAAATGAGAATGTGTTCTCAGTCAATATACCTGGTAAAATAAGGGTTAAATTATAAATATGTAAATAACATTTTAATAACCGCTCAAAAGCCTGGCGTTTTGAATACATATTAATTTCGAAATAACTGCATTTTGCCTGCCTTATTGGTTGGTCAACCAAATGGATCAGTTAGCCTACAAGGTCCAGGCACATTAGCAGGACAGTAATATGGTGTGTATTTTGTCATGATATATCAGCTAACAGAAACATGCTAATACGGGGACTTCTAGTGGGATTTCTCCATCACCATAAAGAAAAACAATGCACAATACAGTAATTGAGTACACTGACATATCAAGTGGTTTGTGATGATATGATGTGATGATGTGGCTCAGTTGGTAGAGCATGGTGCTTGCAATGCTATGGGTTTGGGTTCGACACCCACAGGGAACCAGTACGAAAAAGTATGCACTCACTGCTTTAAATTGCTCTGGATAAAAGGTGATCAATCCGATGTCTGCAGTGGCCGTACAGCATTTACTGGGATACGGCCTCTGCAGAAGTCAGAGCTGTTGTCAAGGAAGTGAGTTTGTATTTATACTGGACCTCCCACCTCCACCTACCATCAATCAATCATGTCTATATGGAGCCCTGCGCATTGTAACAACATTTGGGTGGCGCTCAGCAATGCAGTAAGAAGCTCAGTATGACCTCTGCACGCCTCCAAATGCTGGTAACCACTCACATACAAATATATTTAGTTGAAATGTTTTCACAAAGTAGTGCACTTGGCCATTACTAGTCCTGTATTAGCAAACGAATATAGACGTCTGTAGGCGGACAAAATAAATATAATCTGCATGGCAGCCTCCCCCACTGGCAAAATAAGCTGTATCCATAGTTTCAGCGTTTGGCTTCCATGTTTTAAAAGCGTTCTAAACTTTGGTGGATTACCTATACTGAACAAAAATATAAAATGCAACAAGTATTGGTCCCATGTTTCATAAGCTGAAATAAAATATAATTTTTCCCCCCCACATGTTCAAAAAATATTTATCTCAAAATGTAGGCACAAATKTGTTTACATCCCTGTTAGTGAGCATTTCTCCTTTGCCAAGATAATCCATCCACTTGACAGGTGTGGCATATCAAGAAGTATACCTATTGCTGGGGACAATGCCACAGACRTCTAAAGTTTGGAGGGAGTGTGCAATTGGCATGCTGACTGCAGGGATGTCCACCAGAGCTGTTGCCAGAGAATTGAATATTCACTTCTCAACAATAAGCCACCAACATCTTTTTAGAGAATTTGGCAGTACGTCCAACCGGCCTCACAACCGCAGAACCCATGTAACCACGCAAGTCTAGGACCTCCACATCCTTCACCTGCAGGATCATCTGAGACYAGCTACCCTTACAGCTGATGAAACTGTGGGTTTGAACAACCAAAGAAGTTCTGCACAAACTGTCAGAAACTGTCTCAGGTAAGCTTATCTGTGTGCTCGTCATCCTCACCAGGGTCTTGACCTGAATGCAGTTCAGTGTCGTAACCGATGTCGGTTGGCAAATGCTCACCTGCGATGGCCACTGGTACACTGAAGAAGTGTGCTCTTYAAGGATGAATCCCGGTTTCAACTGTACCAGGCAGATAGCAGACAGCGTGTATGGCATTGTGTTGGGGAGTGGTTTGCTGATGTCAACATTGTGAACAGAGTGCCCCATGGTGGCGGCGGGGTTATGGTTTGGGCAGACATAAGCTATGGCCAACAAACACAATTGTGTGTTATCGATGGCAATTTGAATGCACAGAAATACCGTGACGAGATCCTGAGGCCCATTGTCCTTCCATTCATCCRCCGCTATCATCTCATGTTTCAGCWTGATAATGCRCGGCCCATTGAACACGTTTGGGAGGCTCTGGATCGACGTGTATGACAGCATGTTCCAGTTCCTGCAACTTCGCACAGCCATTGACAAGGAGAGGGACAACATTCCACAGGCCACAACCAACACCCTGATCAACTCTATGCGAAAGAGATGTGTTGCGCTGCATGAGGCAAATGGTGTTCACGCCAGAAACTAACTGGGTTTCTGATCCAAGCCCTACTGTTTTTTTAAAGGTATCAGTGACCAAGAAAATATGTATTTCTCTATTTACAGTCATGTGAAATCCATAGACTAGGGTCTAATTACTTAATTTCAATTGACTGATTTCCTTATATGAACTATATCTCAGTAAAATCTTTGAAATTGTAGCATTTATATATTTGTTCAGTGTAATTTACCGCATGATATCACCATCGAAGGCCAAAACTCCATCCCACCAAAACAGGCTGAAATTTCAGGTGGTCTTTTTAAACCGCTCTTAAACTAAAAGGGCATCAGAATTTTCACAATTTCAGTATTATTCCAAACTCATAATGCGGAAATATACACTGAGTATACAAAATATTAGCGACACCTGCTCTTTCCATGACAGACTGACCAGGTGAATCCAGGAGAAAACTTTGATCACTTAGAGTTCACTTGTTAAATCCACTTTAAATCAATGTAGAAGGATTTTTACACCTTTAGACATGGATTGTGTGTGTGTGTGCCATTCATAGGGTGAATGGGCAAGACAAAATATTGAAGCGTCTTTAAACGGGCTATAGTTATAGGTGCCAGGCACACCGGTTTGTGTCAAGAACTGACATGCTGCTGGGATTTTCAGAGCCAAATTGACAACTGTGGGAAGTATTTGAGTCAACATGGGCCAGCATCCCTGTGGACCGTCTTCGACACCTTGTAGAGTCCATTCCCTGACAAACTGAGGCTGTTCATAGCAACACAAAAGGTGTTGCTATGTTTTGTACAGTGAGTATTTAAAACACCTAAAATCACATTTGACTGCACTGGGCCTTTTATGTTTTTATGGGAGCAAATATAAGATTGTGCCCAAGTAGGCCTACAGCCACAAGTATTTTGTGTGCAAGTAAGCCTATATTGCATTTCCACACGTGTGCTTGAGGATCGTATCTTGTGCTATTGAAAATCACATGCAGTGGATGCATCTGACATTGTGCATGTTCATGTGGGCTTCACCTCCTATTTGATTCTACAGCTGCGATAGAAAAGACAGATTAATAAAGTTGATCGGAGGTAGCTGATTGCTGTCCAACTTTTGGCGTTGTGCTATTGGGTAAGCACTGTTTAACAAACAGGAGTGGTGCCATTGAGTAAATGGCGACCAGGGAGGAACYACACAGGTCCGGCTGGGGCTTAAGAAGTTATCCTGAGGGGTTTACTACAAAGCAGGATCAATGAGTTAGCCAGCCAACTTGCCTACATATTCTGAACTACATTCTTATTTTTTGGAAATGGGCATGGTCTAATTTATTCAAAAACACAATTAAGCTTTGCTTTCAATAGTCATTTCAGTTGTTTTATCAAAGTTAGCTGGCCAACTCATTGAGCCTGCTATGTAGTATACCTCTCCGGTGTTGGTGATTCTAGAAAATTCCTTAATGTTTTTATTTCCTTCAATATTACATTGCATTTTTCTATAACCAAATTCCAGTACTATAGATCCCATTTGAAATWTAATGGTGAAACATAATAACAAAATCAGTAGGGTTTTACATTCCAGCACAGGATTAAGTGCTAATAACATGGTAATAGTAGGGTAATAACTTAGAGTTACACTCAATAAAGACATTTTGCCCAGTTACGTCGTAATTTAATCAGAATTATATTGATTCAGGGTAAATATCTATGCATAAAACAAAACTGCTCCTCCCTACACATCACAGAACTAGTTGTGGCCATCACATATTCCACTATTAGTCAAGTTCCATTAAACATTTTCCAAGTGTACAAGCATAGGACTAACCCTGAAACTCAGCTCCTCTCCTGAACCATCATTCAACTGCTGTGTGAAGAGTACTCGCTAGAGGCCAAGAGATAATAAACCACTATGTGCTGCAGGAAAGATTTCTGTTTTGCCATCACGGATAAGTTTAGGGTCCTATACCCCATTAACAAGAATACATTCGTAATTCTGATAATCATCGAAACCATCAACATGTCCAGTTTGTAATTGAATGTCTTGTTTAAGTTTAACACACCGACCACCTATATTATGAGCATAAAAAAAGTGCTCTCTGGCATATAGAAGAAACTGAGTTATGCATACCTAATGGCTGCATGTATTATATATTGCACTCTACCATTTCAATTGCAAAAATATAAAATAATCTGGTGAATGTTATGATGGTACACTATCAACAACCTAAAACCTTAGCCAACTGTGTAAATAGCCTATTAACCAATGAAATAAATAATACATAGAAGACTTCCAGCCTTTGTTCTAGAAGGGTTCCGTAGTGGTGACGGATGCTGGTATGGTTGTGTAATATCTATGATTATACAACGGGTGGGTCTAATCTTGATTGGTTAAAACCATATTCCAGCCAGTGTCTATTTAACAAACAAAAAAATTATTTCATTAGATACAAACATGTTCTAGAGACATATTAGATACCAATAACCCCCTGATTTGGGACAGATAACTTTGGTTGGACACACAATTGTATGCATATCTGAATATAATGACAGCACTTAATTCCTTAGTGGTTTGTTTAACATAAGCGCACACACACACTACTAACAAGAAGATGATTTCTCATAACAGTCCCTTTACCTGACTGTTAAGACCAGCCGGAAATATCTACATAATGACCGCTGCAATTTAAATTCTCACCTCCATACACACAAAAAAACACAATGGCTAGTGTTTGCAATATGGTCATGATGTGTTCAGGGACAGGGCTTGTTTACAGGTAAGACAAGAGCAAAGAAGACTGCTGCCATCCTTAGAACTAAATAAGACGACATCTTTTCATGTATGCTTGTGTAACTGTAACCCTGGATCTGAAACACAAAATAGGCACATCTATGGACTATCATTACTCAGTTGGAGAAGAGGGTCAGACAATTAAGGCATTTTCTTGCCAGTCCCCCTGAACTCCAATTTTCCAGTCAATATGTCTTTAAAGTACAGGGAGAGGACTAAGCCTTTTCCACAACAAAAGCACATCCGTAAATATTCTGTGCACACATGGACATAAGGCAGAGAAATATTAGTAGTGAGTGAAAAAGTCATTTGATATACAGTACTTTTATAATACGTCAAATATAAAAAAGAATTTACACTGTACACTGCATCAATTCCAATTTAAATGAGACAGACGGGAAGGATAAGTGTGACCTGTTTGTTATGAACCATGTGGTGTCTTCACAAGTGGCAGGGGGAGCTTGTACAGCTCTGTGGTATACCAGGTAAGAAGACCTGATCTGGAAACAGTTCAGAATTGTTCTGAGAGCAGCTCACACAGGCGCTGTGACACAGTATCTCTGCTTGTCCTTAGTGTTAAGCGGTACATCTGCAAAAGAAGAAAGGGTTAAATAGGTGGGTCAAATACATTGTCTGGATATTAAACTCCTTTCAACCACCATTTAAGAAAGAGTTTGTGACAGGGTCCTGGGGTGGAGAGTAATTCTCACTGGAGGGAGGTGAGGGCTACATACCTGTGCTTGAGTATTAGGCTCCAGTCTCAAGAGGCAGCCAACCTGGGTGGTCTTTGTATGGATGACACCAGCGCCCACAAAGTTGAAGGGGTTTGGATCTACGCCATCCAGCAAAGCAGCACCAAACCCCATTATCTGGAAAACAAAAACCAGATCAAGGTTAAGACTATCGACAACACAGCCCAACATGCTGACTAGACTGGGCGCGCACATGCATCATTGCGCGCATTTGATTTGTCAACTCACGCCAGACGCGAGCAGGACAGGCAGGTTGAAATATCAAAATGAACTCCGAACCAACTATATTAATTTGGGAACAGGTCAAAACACATTAAACATTCATGGACATTTAGCTAGCTAGCTTGTCCTGKGATATTGTTATTTTACATGAAATTACACAAGGTTCTTTTTTTCCTGGATCTTTGTAGAATTTTGAGTCACACAAAATTGTGTGTCCTCTMCTCAGACAATTCATCCACAGATAAAAGGAGAAACCTAGTTAGTTTCTAGTAATCGCTCCTCCTTCAGTCTTCTTCTGTGGACTTTATATGGTGGTTGGCAACCAACTTTAAGGTGCATTACCACCAACTGGACTAGTGTGGACCTCAGTTCAGCTTTCAATCACCCACGTGTGTTTATGCTCCTGAAAACCAATGATGGGACTTGCAGCGCGTCAAGCATCAAAAATAGAACCAAGTTCAATTTTAGCGCCTAGCTACGCAGATGCTCGTTGACGCGCGCGTGCACATTGTTTTTGCAACGCTCAACACCTTGTAGAGTCCATGACACGCAGGAGGTGTGGTCAGCATGTTACATAGTATTGCTAGTGGAGTCAGGGTGACCTTTATGCAGTTTCTTYACTTTCGTCTTTCAATCAATCAAATATTCTAAGTCAGAACCGTCCAGAGTTGTGCTGCTTCCTATGGTGTCACCAATTTGCTTAACGCCCCAATAGGTCCACAGACGACGCAATCGCAATCACACTTCCCTAACCCATCTGGACAAGAGGAATACCTATGTAAGAATGTTCATCGATTACAGCTCAGCATTTAACACCATAGTATCCTCCAAACTCGTCATTAGCTTGAGACCCTGGGTCTCGACCGCGCCCTGTGCAACTGGGTCTTGGACTTCCTGACGGGCCGTACCCAGGTGGTGAGGGTAGGAAACAACAWCTCCACTTTGCTGATCCTCAACACTTGGGCCCCACAAGGGTGCGTTCTCAGCCCTTTCCTGTACTCCCTGTCCACCCATGACTGCGTGGCCATGCACGCCTCCAACTCAATCATCAAGTTCGCAGACGACACTACAGTGGTAGGCTTGATTCCCAACAACGACGAGACGGCCTACAGGGAGGAGGTGAGGGCCCTCGGAGTGTGGTGCCAGGAAAATAACCTCCCACTCAATGTCAACAAAACAAAGGAGATGATCATGGACTTCAGGAAACAGCAGAGGGAGCACCCCCCTATCCACATCGACGGGACAGTAGTGGAGAAGGTGGAAAGTTAAGTTCTTCGGCGTACACATAACAGACAAACTGAAATGGTCCACCCACATAGACAGCGTGGTGAAGGCGCAGCAGCGCCTCTTCAACCTCAGGAGGATGAAGAAATTCGGCTTGTTACCAAAAACAAACTTTTAAAGATGCACAATCAAGAGCATCCCGTCGGGCTGTATCACCGCCTGGTACGGCAACTGCTCCACCCACAACCGTAAGGCTCTCCAGAGGGTAGTGAGGTCTGCACAACACATCACTGGGGGCAAACTACCTGCCCTCCAGGACACCTACACCACCTGATGTCACAGGAAGGCCAAAAAGATCATCAAGGACAACAACCACCCGAGCCACTGCCTGTTCACCCCGCTATCATCCAGAAGGCGAGGTCAGTACAGGTGCATCAAAGCTGGGACCGAGAGACTGAAAAACAGCTTCTATCTCAAGGCCATCAGACTGTTGAACAGCCAGCACTAACATTGAGTGGCTGCTGCCAACATACTGACTCAAATCTCTAGCCACTTCAATAATTAAAAATTGGATGTAAATGTATCACTAGCCACTTTAAACAATGCAACTTTATATAATGTTTACATTACTCATCTCATATGTATATACTGTACTCTATACCATCTACTGCATCTTGCCTATGCCGTTCGGCCATCGATATATTTTTATGTACATATTCTTATTCATTCCTTTACACTTGTGTGTATAAGGTAGTTGTGAAATTGTTAGATATTACTGCATGGTCGGAACTAGAAGCACAAGCATTTCACAACACTCGCATTAACATCTGCTAACCATGTGTATGTGACAAATAAAATYGGATGATTTAAAAAGCCCTTTTCACAGCAGCCAATGGCACAAAGTGCTGTACAGAAACCCAGCCTAAAACATTTCTATCAACAAAAAAGATATACTGATCAGGTATACATTTTGAATAAAGAAAAGGCTGATGTGCTGCTACTAGGCAACCAACAAGTCAAGACAAAATCTCCATATCAATTCTAATCATAAAGGGATCTCACCTTGGCTTTGGTAACCTCTGTGTCCATGGAATGCCTTGCTTTGAAGATATTTTGTACCTCTTGCTGAGGGCTGTGGGTAGAGAAAGTCAGTCAAATCAAAGTTTATTTGTCACCTGCACTGAACACAACAGGTCTTTACAGTGAAATGCTTACTTACAGGCTCTAACCAATAGTGAAAAAAAGGTATTAGGTGAACAATAGGTAGGTAAAGAAATAAAACAGTAAAAAAAAGACAGGCTTTATASAGTAGCGAGGCTATAAAATTAGCGAGGCTACATACAGACACCGGTTAGTCAGGCTGATTGAGGTAGTATGTACATGTAGATATGGTTAAAGTGACTATGCATATATGATGAACAGAGAGTAGCAGTAGCGTAAAAGAGGGGTTGGCGGGTGGGACACTGCAGATAGCCCGGTTAGCCAATGTGCGGGAGCACTGGTTGGTCGCCCAATTGAGGTAGTATGTACATGAATGTATAGTTAAAGTGACTATGCATATATGATAAACAGAGAGTAGCAGCAGYGTAAAAAGAGGGGTTGTGGGGGGCGGCACACAATGCTTCCTCTTGCAAATAACAGGGATGTCGGCCCTGCCGGGTGTTTGGAGAATGTCTTGTGCGCCTCGTCTGTTGAATAAAAAAATCTTTGTCTAATCCGAGGTGAGTGATCGCTGTTCTGATATCCAGAAGCTCTTTTTTGCCGTAAGATACGGTTGCAGAAACAGTATGTACAAAATAAGTTAAAAATAACGCGGGGGAAAAAACACATAATAGCACAATTGGTTGGGCGCCCGTAAAACTGCTGCCATTTCTTCCGGCGCCATTTTAGTGGCTAGCAGCTAGCAGTCACTAGCAGCTTTAACCTCAGCTGTTAAGGATGTGTAACTACACTAAGTTTCACCTTGTTGCTGAATGATGGAAAATAGATACAAATGTATTTCCATGTGAACATGTTGACATCAATGCACAATTTTCGCATTTAATTAAAATGCATTAGACTAAGATGTATTACACTGACCTATACCACCAACATAAATCAATATTTGGTAGAAGCGCTTTCTGGAATACCGGTGAATTATTCATTGGTCACCACAGACTTTACACACTCCTAGGGAAACATTGATCTATTTATCTTGGCAATGTTGCTCAAGCTCTAATGGAACAATTTCACAAGACACTGTGTACCTATTCTGTTGGCATTTCCTTCACATTTAAATATACAGTGGGAGACAGTACACACTATTTATATCAATATTTACACATGCAGGCCAATCTGAATGAATTAACCCTTTTGTGTCCTCGGAATACAAGGAAGAGTAAACTGGCACATTGTCAGAGGGGAATATTGTGTCCATATCAAGAGAGAGAAAAACATGTTGTGATATATGGATATATTTTTTGGGGCGGCAGGTAACCTAGTGGTTAGAGCGTTGGGCCAGTAACTGAAAGGTTGGTGGATCGAATCCCCGAGCTAACAAGGTAAAAATATGTTGTTCTGCCCCTGAACAAGAAAGTYAACCCACTGTTCCTAGGCCATCATTGTAAATAAGAATTTGTTCTTAACTGACTTGCCAAGTTAAATTTAAAAAATTAAATATGACCAAGCATATAGCAGAGATATGTTTCCTTACGCTCCAAGTTGTTTCCAGCGCTGAAAGAAGTCCTGCGATGTCATCTCTGTAGGCTGGAAGAACTTGTTTAAAGTAATAGGCAGTTTAACAGCAATGTTCTGGAGAGTTCCCCCGTACCTGTGTGTAGAAACAGGAGTAAAACACTAAATAACTGGGAAACCGATACAGTAGCATTTCCAACAACRTTCATGCAAACATTTATCACCAATCTGGCAAATAGTTGCGCCCTGAAACACACACTGAAATTCATATAAAAGGAGGAAAATAAGTTCTTACCTAAACTGAATGTTGAGCACTGGTGCATCCACAAAGTCAGACACACACTCAATGTTGAGTATCTGCTGGAGTTGTGCACCCCCGTCCACAGTGGGGTCTGCAGGCTTGGCATGGACATTCAGTTGTAGGGAAACAGTTAAGGGCACAATAGGGAGCAGTAAATGGCCACCCCTAGACAATAAATAATATACACTGGTAGGGATTTATTAAATTAAATTATTATTTTTGAAAATGACATAATAGCATCTAGTAAAGGATATGAGCCTGCAGAGTATCTTGGCAGACCACAGAGGCAGCGAAATTCATGAACTGGGTTGATGTCTTGTTACCAAAGAACACATACATCCGACCTGTATGTTGGAAAAAAAGATACTTATTTAAACCCTAAGATCTAAGGGTCAAACCATGATCATAATCACACTTAGGTGCATATGTATTTTTGCTGAGGCCTACTCACCTAGATTCTGTCTGAATTCAGACTTCAGTCCGATCTGGAGGAGCTGGTTCTCGTACAGGACACCATTGTTCTTGCAAACAAACCTGGAAGGGAATGGGGCAAGCATCTCATATCTTGGGCTTAACTTCTTATGGCTGCAGGGGCAGTATTGAGTAGCTTGGATGAAAGGTGCACATAGTAAACTGCCTGCTCCTCAGTCCCAGTTGCTAATATATGCATATGATTAGTCATATTGGATAGAAAACGCTCTGAAGTTTCTAAAACTGTTTGAATTATGTCTGTGAGTATAACAGAACTCATATGGCAGGCAAAAACCTGAGAAGTTCCACTTCCTGTTTGAATTTTTTCTGAGGTGGCAGATTTTCAACCAAGCTCTCATTGAAATTACAGCGAGATATTGATGAGTTTTCACTTCCTACGGCTTCCACTAGATGTCAACAGTCAATAGAACTTTGTCTGATGACTCTAATGTGAAGGGGGGCCGAAGGAGACAGGAATGAGTAATCACTGCCATAACGCAGCTCACCATGCGCATTCCACATGGGGAGGACCTCTGTTCCACCGCTCATCTGAAGTCAATCTAATTCTCCGGTTGGAACGTTATTCAAGATGTTAACATTCTAAAGATTGATTCAGTACATCGTTTGACATGTTTCTACTGACTGTTATGGAACTTTTGGACATTGTCACGTTATAGCGGACGCGCTTTGTGTCTTTTGAATTGTTTACCAAACGCGCTAACCAAAGTAGCTAATTGGACATAAATAACGGACATTATCGAACAAATCAAGCATTTATTGTGGACCTGGGATTCCTAGGACTGCATTCTGATGAAGTTCAAAGGTAAGGAAACATTTATCATGTATTTTCTGGTTTCTGTTGACCCAACATGGCGGCGAATTTGGCCCTATTGTTCTGAGCTCCGTCTCAGATTATTGCATGATTTGCTTTTTCCGTAAAGTTTTTTTGAAATCTGACACAGCGGTTGCATTAAGGAGAGGTATATCTATAATTCCATGTGTATAACTTGTATTATCATCTACATTTATGATGAGTATTTCTGTTGAAACGATGTGGCTATGCAAAATCACTTGATGTTTTTGGAACTAGTGAAAGTAACGCGCCAATGTAAACTCAGATTTTTTTGTTATAAATATGAACTTTATCAAACAAAACATGCATGTATTGTGTAACATGAAGTCCTATGAGTGTCATCTGATGAAGATAATCAAATTTGACTCCCAGGATTGGATTCCAACCAAGATGCCAAGAGTCCCACAGCATACAGTAGGGATGTAACTAATGTCCCTTTCACCAGCGCAATCTGCGGTGAGCATGCAAGTGTTTTGAACAGACTCCACTGATGACATCTCTTACTTGTCTTCAGGTTCCTCTGCAGTGGGCAGAGTGGCGTTGGCATATGCTACTTGTGGAGTATTCGGCAGGAAACTGAAGCCATGAGTGAGATGCACAGCGAGAATGTAAAGGGCGAGAGGAGCACATTCACACCAGGTTTTAGTAAGCTCCATGACGGATCAATACAGTTAAAAAGCCCCTCCCTCCCTCTGATATTTGACCCACTGACACTCTTTCTTACCTGGAGAAGTTCTCATCTGCAACAGGCCCCACTGCCACTGGTGACTCTACAGGAAAGGCTGCTATGTTTCCAGAGAAGACATCCACCAGCAGGCTTGCCACCTTGGAGGCAGGAGGGGCAGAGTTTTGAGTGGCGATGGTGCTGCCCAGGCCAAGCAGGTCTGTGGAGGGAGTGGGGGACGCGGCCACCTTAGGAGAGGTAACGGTCACAATTACTTCACTTCGGAAGTTCAGGATCTGAACCAATCAACCGCTCCAATTGGTCTTACGCTAATGAAAGCACAGAGCAGTGCAACACACACACCATGCAAAACAAAACAAACCTCTTTAGGAGGATCTATAATTATTAGGACTATACTAAGGACTCAACAATAAAAAATAAATAAACTGTAAAAACCTAAGAATATATACTGCTAAGTAATCAAGCTCCCACAAAAGCAATGCGTCATCTTAGCATCTGGAATTGTCTTTATTCCGTAAGCAGATCAGATTACATGATGTTGTTAGGACAGTGTATTAAGGTTAGGGAAGTGACAAGTGAAAAATCCCGCATGAGCATCCAGAACCTGAAAGAGTGGCCCAGCAGAGAGCAGCACGGGGACAGCAGAGGCCTGGGGGGGCATGGGGGTCTGCAGGAGGTAGGAAGAGACCGGACGTGGCCGGTTGGTGGGGGTGCGGTCGAGGCGGGGGCCAGAAGATCCCCAACAAACAAGAGAGGAGAGCTCTAATGAACACAGGAGGAAACAGTGAAAGCCGGACAGAACGAGAGAGCTGGGGAGAGTTACTGAAAAGACAGCAGAAAACACCAGGACAGAAAAATAGGAAATGTACATATGAGAGGAGAGGAATAGGAGGCTCTAATAAGTAAACACATAACAGTAATACCTTGGCATTTGAGGTAGTGCTGCTATGGTCTGCAGTACCCCCATTGACACTGCGTTCTTTGCGGTTCTCATCCAAATCGAGATGCAGGTTTCCTGGTCCCTTCTTCCTCTTGAGTTTGGCCAGTATAGAGGACTCCCTCTCAGGGAAGGGAGGCATCTCCTCCAACACTGTGGCCTTGAGGGGAGCACAGAATGAATGGGGAATGAAGAGCATGACCTGGGGTAGAGGAACTGGAGGCTCTACAGTGTCCTTTTCTGAATTACAGTCTTTCTAATCAACAAAGATTTGCTGTGGGTTGTATTCTGAACAACTAAAAACCAAACAGCTAAGTGTAATATAAAACGGTTGTTTTTAAATTGCATTAAATGTAAAAGTGTCAATCTTGTCCACCTGCTAGCTCACTGCCATAGAGGACCACAATGGAAATAAGCATTCAGGCTTTGTTTTTTTTATGCTAGTTAATTTTYAAAGAATGTAATGTCTCCAGCTGGAGCATACTACTACTTTTAATTACCTAACAAATGCAATCAATCAAGCTTATAATGGCACAAAGGCAGGGTGGAATGTCACCGACCAGTATGTCAGTGCTGGCGATGCAGCTGAGGCGCAGGTACTCMACAGCACGCTGCTGTAGCTCAACGTCTGCATTGCGGAGCTGGCTGTCTGAGCGCAACACTTCCTGGATGGTGCCCTTCACCTCAGGGAACAGGTTGATGAACTTGATGTAGGCTGAGAGCAGCAAAGCCCGGGTGGACACYGAGCACAGGTGAAACTTGGAGTGGAGCAGGTCAAACTGGATGAGTGGACTAAGGAGTTAGAGCAAGAAGGACAATGGATGACACAGTGAGTGACGTCTGTCCTCAGCTCCAAAGGATATCATTGACTGTACATTTCTCCAACCAATGGAGGCTGCTGAGGGGAGGACAGYTCGTAATTGCTGGAATGGTGTCAATGTAATGGAATCAACCACATGGAAACCACGTGTTTGAAACCATTCCATTGACTCCGTTCCACCCATTATTATGAACCGTCCTCCCCTCAGCAGCCTCCACTCTCTCCAACTGAGAATAACAGTGGATCACTGAAATATGGCATTGATTGGTTACTAACCTTGACCTTGAATCTCCTGCTATCAAGTTCCCAAACTCCCCAAGAATGTACCCTCCGACCTTCACCAGGTTCTCATGGCAGGCTGGGGCCTGGAGTGCCTGTGGAAAGGAAAGAGTCCGAGTTATGTATGAAATAGCATAATAGATTGGACTGGGTGGGTTTACTGCTAACCTACAAAGCATTACATGGGCTTGCTCCTACCCATCTTTCCGATTTGGTCCTTCCGTACACACGTACGCTACGGTCACAAGACGTAGGCCTCCTTACTGTCCCTAGAATTTCTAAACAAGCAGCTGGAGGCAGGGCTTTCTCCTACAGAGCTCAATTTTTATGGAATGGTCTGCCTATCCATGTGAGAGAGGCAGACTCGGTCTTGACCTTTAAGTCTTTATTGAAGACTCATCTCTTCAGTAGGTCCTATGATTGAGTGTAGTCTGGCCCAGGGGTGTGAAAGGTGAAGGGAAAGGCACTGGAGCGACGAACCACCCTTGCTGTCTCTGCCCTAGGGTCAGTCTGTTATATCTGAAGTATTTCTCCTGACTTATCCGGTGTCCTGTGTGAATTTAAGTATGCTCCCTCTGATTTTCTCGGAAGACCTCAGCCCTAGGACCATGCCTCAGGACTACCTGGCCTGATGACTACTTGCTGTCCCCAGTCCACTTGGTCATGCTGCTGCTCCAGTTTCAACTGTTCTGCATGTGGCTATGGAACCCTGACCTTTTCACTGGACGTGCTACCTGTCCCGGACCTGCTGTTTTCAACTCTCTCTAACTCTGAATGATCGGCTATGAAAAGCCAACTGACATTTACTCCTGAGGTGCTGACCTGTTGCACCCTCTACAACCACTGTAATTTTTATTGTTTGACCCTGCTGGTCATCTATGAACATCTTGGTCATGTACTGTTATAATCTCCACCCGGCAAAGCCAGAAGAGGACTGGCCACCCCTTATAGCCTGGTTCCTCTCTAGGTTTCTTCCYAGCCTCCGTGCTTCTACAGTACATCTGCATTGCTTGCTGTTTGGGGTTTTAAGCTAGGTTTCTGTATAGCACTTTGTGACATCGGCTGATGTAAAAAGGGCTTTGAAAATACATTTGATTGATACRGGGCTGAGAGCATATCAGTCAGCAGATCTTAACATACACATGATGGAATTCCCATGATGGTTATGTCAAAGTGGAGATTCAATCTGGGCAGACCAGCATGTGGGGTAGCAAGTCTGAACATGGGGACAAATGTAACTATAAAACAAAAACACAGCTGAAACTATGGTGGAACTGACTAAAGGAAAAATGACAAGGCATATCACTGGTTCTGAAAGGATGTATATCTGCAGTAGACATCAATGTATCTAATGTCAGAGGATGCAGTGGTAGAGATCATGGGCAATGAAGGAGGAAAGACACTGGAGAGGAGGGAGGGCTCAAGACTACACATCCATAAAACTGGGATGGAGGGATGGAGCAGCAGTGAGAGACAGTGAGACAGACACAAGCAGAGAGACTGAAGGGAGAATCAAGTAATCTTATATTGCTGTACCAAAACACAAGGCGGGCTCATAGTTTCCTCCCTGAGAAGACAAAGACAGCTTTAGTGGTAAATAGTGAATGACGCTCTCCATCCCCCTGAACTCACAGTTCACATCCAAGCAGGCAGAGCCTGTGATGAGCATCGGAAGTGAGCTGCTTAAAACTAATATGATTAAGGAAACACACCTACATCAGAACTATTGTGTTATTGACTGTACGTTTGTTTATCCCATGTGTAACTCTGTGTTGTTTGTGTCGCACTGCTCTGCTCTATTTTGACCAGGTCGCAGTTGTAAATGAGAACTTGTTCTCAACTGTCCTACTTGGTTAAATAAAGGTATATAAAAAATAAAAAAATGTAAGAGAACAATCCAGACAGACAAACATTAGGTTACAATGAGTCACCCATGGCTCGGTTAAAGACAGATTATTCACAAAAATAAAATAAGCACCTCGAACACTGTCTTGGCAGCATAACCTTGCACTTCATCTCTGTTGATGACGATCTGGATCACGCGGTACCAGACCTCGTCACTGACATAGTCCCCAGCGAAGCGGATCAGGTTGAGGATGGTGTCAACATACCAGGTGTAGTCAACTGCATACTTCTCTGCCAGGATGGCAACCTTTAGCACCTGTGGTGAGAGGTAGTCTTATCAGATCAAAGAACAATGCCATTCATGTTTTTATTTAGGTCTGTGGAACGTATTCCTCCAAATTACCTCAGTGGCATTTAAAACATGAAGCAATCATAAACTTTTGGTTGGTGAAATTATTAGATACTGGTCTAGAACTCACTATCTCCTCTCTGATGGAGTAGTCTGCCGTCTCCAGGTAGCTGAGCATCTCTGCTACAATCTGTTTGGCGTTGCTGCGGTCACACATGGCATAGAGCAGGTCCACAGCACGCTGACGCACACTGACATCTCTCTCCGACTGCAGGATTCAACCAGGTCAAACAAACATCAGGACTACGGCAGWGTCACACTAACAGGAACAAAACAGACAGGCATACATACACTATGTACTCAAGAAGACACTGAGTACTAGGACTGGCAAATGTAGCTTGTGAATGCAGGTACAAATGTGTTTGCGTACTTTGAGGGCATTTATGACCGTCTCAATGTGTGTCTTAACAGCCTCATGGGAGAACTCAGAGCTGGCTAGGGTGCACATGCTCTCCAGGGCCAGGTAGCGCAGGTTAGTCTCCCGGTGCTGGAGGAACTGGCCCAGCTGGTTACAGGCCCGTACCAGCAGAGCGGGCTCGCTGTGGAGAGAAAGACAGACATTGGTGCCATTGTCATCAGGACAGTCCAACTCAACACATACAAACTGCATTTCTTGAATACATTGGTCTTCTGTAGCTGCTGCAACTGGGAGAGGGACTGACCTGTCATGGTGGATGATTAGACTGATGGCCTCAAACAGCACAGCGTTCTTAGCGTTGGAGTGCTGCACCTTCTTCGACTTGGGAGGCTCCTGGGCCTTGTTCAGGATGGTTTCCAGACATTCCGTCAGACGGCCCCGGATCGCACCATCCTCTGAGAGGGCAAGAAAGGGGGAGGAAGGGGGTCGCAGATGAAAGCACAACTATGTTCATCCCGGCAACACTACAGCCCTTTTCTGAGTAATATTATGTTCATATAGTCAAACACCCACACGCATGTCATCATGCTCACACAGCTTCTTACCAGGTGGAGGATAGCACTGTAGGAGACGCAGGAGCTTGACAGAAAGCCAGGGAGCTGCAACAAAATAGTAGGTGTAGTCCTGCAGGTCAGTGGAGGCCGAGGAGACGATCTAGAGAACATGAGACATGACTAACACATTATGCCTCAAGCAAACTGACTAATAACTAAGGGTCATAATAACATTCAATGGTCATATTGATGAAAGAAATAAAAGTCCTGCACACGGCCATATGCCTACCCTGCTGAGTCTGGCTACAGCCAAGGAGACAGAGGTCTTGAAGTCCTCTGGGCTCTTCTGTGCCAGTGTGGTAATCAGGCTGGTGGCAGCGGTCACAACACCCTGCGCAAAAGTAATACAACTGCCATTACACACAAACAGCTAATCATTAATATTACACTATACACAAACCAATCCAATGTTTTTTGCATGCAACGTTTTCCCCTCATTACGCCTACAAACTATTAATTTAGCTCAAACATAGCCCTAACAATGAAGACAGAAAGACATGGTGAAAGAATCCTCTCCTCCACACCCCACCGATCCAAATCTCCCTCACTAAAACCAAAGGTCCATAGTCCTCGCATAATAACCCCTGGCCCCATGGCAGTCCGTACCAGGTGCTGGTCATTAAGCAGATGAACCACCCGGGCGGTCCACTCCCCCATGAGTACTAGGTCTGGAGAGGTCCTGTTAAGACGCAGTAGGCACAGGGCAGCACTCTGCTTCACACTGTCCATAGTGTCCCTGCAAGACAAACCCTGGCAAATTATGACAGCACATCAGCATCACTTACCTGGTACATAGCTTAATTTTTTTAAAGTGAAAAGGCCTGACTGAAAGTTACAGCCTCAAATGTTAAACTGACAGAGAGGGTACCTCAGTCATTAGGCTAAGTCTGCTCCACACCACTACCCTTTCTTACCCAGCCACCAGGATGCGGGGCACCTCAGCTGCAAAAGCCTCAGCCATCTCCCTGCTGCCCACATTGGCAATGCAATGCAAGGCCAGGTTCATGAAAGTGGGATTCCTGCTGGACAGGTCATTCTTTATGGCATTGTTGATAAGACTGATGAGGTCACTGTTTGAGTTGACCAGCACTGAGATGAACAGGTAACCCTGTGGAGTTGGATAGAAACAAACAGTTTATCAAACCTGAAAGGAATTAAAGGGAAGTTATCATAATAGTTTAACATAAACTKTGAGAATAGATTGTGTAATTAACACAGTGTTTTGTCCAATTAGATACATAACTTAATCCACTCACTTACAGTCATGCAAACAAATTCAAAGACCGGCTTCTCTACTCACAATTTGTTTCTCTGTGTACTTGTTGGAACTGAGCAGGTTGACTGCCTCCATGTGGCCAAAGTCAATGTCATGGCCAAGAAGGAATATGAAAAGCAGCTTGCACACATATTTCTTCTTACTGTAGCCATCTAATGCCTTGTCTCCTGCAGCAAAACAGAAAGGTTGTTGTCATGACTATGAAGATTTAGAAGCAGAACAAACTGGAAGGAAATAATACTTTTAAGGCAAGCCAAGTCACAAATGACTGATCACGTGTTTGAGAGCACGGAACTTTAGTGTTCTTCCCTTTTAAAATGAATCTTAATCTGAAGCACGGAGGCCTAAAAGAGTAACATGCTAACCACTCCTATTCTGGGAAGAAAAATGTGAAACCCACTTAGGAATAGATAAAAGTACGACATTCCATGTTGCTAGTTAAATCAACCCCACAACTGACTGTAGTTGAGGAGATGGTGAGTCAGCAGCACAAGACAGGAAGCTGAGTGCAGCACTTTTTTCACCTTGGTGAAAGAGGGCAAATGGTAGGAGGCTAAATGAGTGCAGCTGTGCAATGAAAATAATGACGGATTCAGAACATTGCTCAAATAAATAAAGTCCAATGCCGCTTACAGGAAACCTGGAAGTGCACTTCCAAACGCAGACCAATGCACATTATAGCTTGAAGAGCTGCAACAGCATTCTGAAAGTGGGAGTTTAATGGAGCCCCCACCCCTGTCTGGAACCCCACCTCCACTGTGTGTGGGACGATGTCCCGTGAGAGAGATTAGGAGGGGCTCTACATTAAGGATTAGCTGGACAATGCATAAGGAGTTTCTCTAAGGCTATAATTTTCTATTTTCTGAACTTTCTGCATAAACTAAGTATTATCTGGTTCAAAGTAAGATAAACATGTTTACATCACAATCATAAAACCTTTAATAATGTGTGTATGGAGAGAGGAAGAGAGAGGAACAGCAAGAAAGAGATTTTCTGTAGAGCTCCACAGGAAGTTCCCCGGGAAACAAGGGAAAGGATTCCAGCCTGCTAACATACTGTGCCCCCCTCAGTTTCCTGACAGAACAGTTGACTCAACAACTCTCCCTGTTCAGCTAAGCCCTTTAGCTTCTCCCTACCTCACTGAACTTTAATATAGCCTATCTCTGGGGATAGTTAGGGACCATCAATAAATTATACAATGTAAATGGGACAATATTTTATAAATTGACCATGGGTGTTACAATTGGGTCATGTGCAGCTGTGCTCCAAATTGATGATTAGCCTACTTGGGTGCTGCCAGCTGTGGGCAGGATTAAAATAAACCCAACCCACAGAAAACTGTTACAGTACCCTTCATTCCATGACATATATTTTTTTACTATCATCTCACAAATCTCAGTTTAGGACAAGACTGACTTTATGACCAAAAGTATCCTATTTGCAATGTAATACATTTTGACACTAGAATACATTTTAAAATAAGAAGTTGCTTTTTGGGTGCAGTCGTTCTTTTACCAAATAGCCTGCMTCAGTGGTAGCCTAAGTACTCCATCAGTTTGGAAGGCAAGCCTTTCCATACAAATGTGTTGTTACGTGATAAAAATGAGCTSGCTCATAAGCCCCTCAAAAGCAACTTTGCAGATAGGCACTACATGTTTTCTAGCAACCAAAACAAAAGTCACCTGATGTTAGAGATGCCAATATCGATTTTCACTTTGGAACAGCTGACTTATTTTAGGCTAGATGGAACAGGTGGTAGAGAACATTTAGCATAGCTGCATGGTGATCTCCTGTGAGGGCACTGTTAATAAGCTAAATGACTAGTGTCCGTGTCCACAAACTATGTGGAACCATCAGACACCAAAGTGTGTTCACACCTAGATTTAAAGGGATTTTGCTTGGCTTACCTTTAAATTTTGAGCGGATGTTGGCCAACTCTTTGTTAATTCTCTTGATCTCTGCTTCTTTACTTTTACCTGAAATGGAAAATAAAACATGTTATATGTTCAATGTCACCTGTATGGGCCATATGCACCTGTATGCAAGCCTGAACAGCACTTGTGGAATGGAACAGTTTGGCTGTACCACAGTACTCAGACTGGGCTAAATTATTGATTGTTTATTTTATTTTCTGCAAAGTATGTGTATTGATGTGCCTAYGCACCATGAACTAGGGAGGTGAGGCCAGGAAACAAATTGGATCCCTTTCAGGAGCAATGGTCTTAGTAGTAAGTAAGATGTCTAAATTACGGCATGGATTTAGGTCAGGAGAGCATACCTGGGTCGGGAGGATCAGACCCAGACCTACGGTTTAGGATCAGTTTTTCTGCATGGATCTGTAGCATGCCTCATTCACACCTACATTGAAGTTATGGAACGTTGATAACCTTCACTGTCTCTGCTATGGATTTACGCAGGGAAACTAGTGCTCTAAATAGATTAATTTGCTCACAGAGCACATTTAGACTTCCATGGCTCTAGTCTAGGTGAAAGTTCCCAGTCCCACCACCACAAAACCCTGCACTGCAGCTGGGTTTCTTGATGGTAGTATAAGCAATCCAGCTACTAGTATTGTTATTGTCGGAGAAATACGCACTCATTCATAGACAGAGCATGATGATAGTTGCTAGAGAGAAAATGTATCTTAATTAGCTAGCTAGTCAACATTTGTAGAGGTAACTAGTTTCCTACTAGATTACAGATATACCCAGCACCAAATGTGCAAATGATCAATCTACAACGGCGTAACACCAGCCAGCCAAAATGATGAATGTCACCATAATTGTTTTAATTTCCTGACTCTGTGAACCACGCCCATTGGCTAGTTTGCTAAACTAACTAGCCTAGCGTGACATTAAAACAGCTAGTTAAGTATAACTAGTACAGTAAAAGATTGCATTTGCTGTCTGTAGCTAGCTATTTACCTTTATTTCACAGACTGGACGTTTGTTTAGGAAACATAGTTTCTTTGCGGRCTATTTTTGCTTCAATCTCTAGCTAACGTTGGCTAGCTATAATGGCTAACGTTAGTTTGCTAGCTAACTGTTAACTCTGTTAACTACATTACCGTTAACTGCTTTGGCAGGTTAGCTATTTACTAGGTAATTAACGAACTACCCACACGATATTTTGTTTTGTTAATTAAGTACCTAACTAGTTAAACATGAGGCGCTTGTGCCTTTACATGGGATAGCTTGTTTCATACCTAGCCTTGCATTCCTCCCAAATGAACTGTAGCTTGCTAATCAGCAAGTCAACATCATCTACTCACAGTTCCTAATGTCCGATATAAACACAGCAAGGCCACGCATTCCATCTCCTTTAGAGACTGCAGGCATTTTGTTCCACGCGATATTTTATTTGTTAGCCTATTCTCTGCAGTCAGACCTTAAATACACTTTATTTCAGTTGTTCGGGTGTAGGTTTTTGTTAAAGAGGCGGGGTCACTTGAGCCACAGACTCCAAATAAGTGTCATGATGTTGGAAAAATTGCGCACATTGCACATGTCTTATTTTCACGATTTGGACACGAATTCGCTTTCCAAAGCTAATAAACATGTGGAAATATGAGCAGCATTTTGTATTCCTAGTTTAATTAGTTAGGGAGCGTAAACAAAGTACAACCTTTTTTTACATTCGAATTTCAATAGCTCCTTGGTCATGTGACCTACTGACCTCAACCAAGTTTCAGAATGTCCACTGACTACCCTTCTATATTGCACGCCCTTTAGTTGTCAATTTTCATCTCACTCGATTTTACATGAATTTTTCAAAATTAAACATTTCAATAGCTCCTTGGTCATGTCACCTACTGGACTCAAACAAGGTTCAGAATGTCCACTGACTACCCTTCTATATTGCACACCCCTTGGTTTGTCAATTTTCATCTCACATGTTTTTACACAAATTTTTCAAACTTTCTCATTTCAGTAGCTCCTTGGTCATGTGACCCAATGACCTCAAACAAGGTTCAGAATGTACACTCAGTGGGCCAACACATTGCACACCCTTTAGTATGTCCATTTTCATTTCAGGTGATTCACATGAATTTTGTCAACTTTAGAATTTCAATAGCTCCTTGGTCGTGTGACCCAATGACTTCAAACAAGGTTCAGAATGTACACTCAGTGGGCCTACACATTGCACACCCATTAGTTTTTTCTTTCCCCCACCCACGAAAGGCCACAGTTCACTGAGCAAAAAGGTTTGAGATTGAAATGAAAGCGTCCGGGSGCTCCGCCACCGCTGGAGCGACRGGAGGGGAGACATTAAACCCCTGCCTGCGCCGGGACGCAGAACGGTTGGCTAGGTACCCAGAGCCGCGCAAGGGTCCTGGGCGAGACCCAAGCGCTTGATGTTGGATACCGAGGCGGGAAGACCCGGTTCACCAGGAACCCCCGATCCCCTTCGGACACGGCCGACACAGGTGTACCATGCGGCTGTGCCTAATGGGAAAAGGGGGGTGTAGCCGGTCGGGTGCAACCCAGGCGACATGGAGATGCGGGGAACAGAGCTTGGCGGGACCCGAAGCCACCCTCCCGGCCAAGAACCCCGCGCCAAGGGAAGGCAGAGAGCTATTGAAATTAAAAACAATGAAAAACATATAAAAATGTGTGTAAAGTCACCTGAGATGAAAATGGATGAACTAAAGGGTGTGCAATATATAAGGCTAGTGACTGGATGTTCTGAAAGTAGTTTGAGGGTTGTAGGTCACGTGACCAAGGAGCTACTGAAATTAGAAACGTTGAAAAACATTGAACATTTATGTAAAATCTTGTGAGATGAAAATGGACAAACAAAAGGTTGTGCTACATAGAAGGCTGCTCAGTGGATATTCTGAAAGTAGTTTGAGGGCTGTAGGTCATAAGACTAAGGAGCTATTGAAATTTGAATCTTTAAAAAATTCTCATGAGATGCAAATGGACAGACAAAAGGGTGTGCAATGTGTAGGCCCACTGAGTGTACATTATGAACCTTGTTTGAGGTGTGGGTCACATGACCAAGGCGCTATTGAATTACAAATTTAAATAATTTAAAATAGTGTGAGATGTAAACCAACAAAACAGTGTGTGCAATGCGTGTCTATGGTTCTAGATAACCTGATGGCAGTTTTGAAATTTTAGGAGTAATGGTTAAAGAGCTATTGAAATTTGAAAAATTGGATTTGTCACTATGTTGACAGTCCCTAACTGCTGTTGGTGAATGTAAGGAAAACTACAGGCAAATATCTGTCGAAGATCCAACCTGAATCTGTCTTTACCTCAGTGAGACATGCCCAGTAGAGACCTCAGGATGTGTAAACATCAGAGGACAGGAATTTTTATAGTGAATGAGCCAACTCCAAGACTCCCAGGGTGTGAAAAGTGGTGCAGTAGGCCACTCATTTCAAGTACAGTGAGTGGTGTTGTTAATGATTGTGGCAGACCAGGGGGTTGGGTCAAAACGTTTACACAGATCAGACACGGAGAGTAGGATTAGCTCAGTTTCAAAGGTGTTTATTAAAATAATAGTTCAAAAGAAAAGAATATGTCTCTCCGATGAGACCCTCTCCGGGATACCGTCTTCTTGGCTCCGGGTCTTGTTGTATCCTGTGGGGATCAAAAACTGAACTCACTCCTGTTTCGTCTGCAACCGCCCCCAACTATACGGGTGTCCTTTCTTCCCCCACTCTCTTCCCTGTGTGCTGCTCTTCTGGCAGCTTTATGGGACTTGTACAGCTGGTGAGAAATCAGCCCTTGATTACTCACCAACTCCCAATCAGCCCCAATTAGTCCTGGCCGGAGAGCCCGTCGAGACCTGGCACGTCCAGCAGATGGAGCCATCGCCTCGTGATGTATACTCCGTCTGTCACCAGTCCTTGACGAGTCTCCCCCTGGTGGCTGACCTGCTGTACGCCACATGATGCATGGTGAATTCTGTTTCAGAAATACTTTTAGTCAGTATAATCTAGCAGACAGACAGACAGAGAGAGAGAGACAACAACAACAAATTGATGGATAAACACAGATACATGTCACTTTATCATGTGTGGATTCTGTCATTTTGCCCGCTTGGTACTACAATCTATGTGCAAGTTATCCCTTTCGTATCTTGCAGGCCTATTCAGTACAGAGAGAGAATTTTCAACCAGTTTCATCATGTGTGAAACTTGTACCCATGTTGAGATTTAAAAAATGTTTCCTTGGTCTTTCACATGGTGGTGCTGCTGTCGCCACTTTTGGAATTCGCAAAGGCTTGTTGTTATATAGAGTCTATGGTTGCATGCAAACACAAACTCTTTGGGTGGGGGCTGGGGGCAGTTGTATCATGCTTAGTATCATGAATGATGATGCAGTCTTAAAATTAGAGACAGTGGTAGGGCCTATCTCTGTTCCTCTACCTAAAGCATGGACGGAAGAGAGACTGAATCAAACGCCCACCGTCAGGTTCATGGCCATACAGATAATATGATTTGACTTCCCGTTCACTGTTGCCCCAGAGCTTTCCTTTAGCTGTCATTCATCCTGTGGATCCATGTCTTGCACAAAGTGGACCTGACAGCCTKAATTTCCATTGAACCATGCATTCATATTTTCTCATCATGTCCACTCTCTTGACTGCACATGTTTGCCCACTGCCTTCCTGCATCAAACCTGTCTTCCTGCTTTCACGTGGTTCAGCCATGGCTGAACTGTTTTCATGGAAAACAGTTATGGCGAGACAAGACGCAGCTCTTACAGTAGAAGGGAAATATTGTCCAGGTGACTGATACAGATTTTCTCTAGATAGTCAATTATTGCATACAAATGTATACAGTTGAAGTCGGAAGTTTACATACACCTTAGCCAAATACATTTATACTCAGTTTTCACAATTCGTGACATTTAATCCTAGTAAAATTCCCTGTCTTATGTCAGTTAGGATCACCACTTTATTTTAAGAATGTGAAATGTCAGAATAATAGTAGAGAGAATGATTTATTTCAGCTTTTATTTCTTTCATCACATTCCCAGTGGGTCAGAAGTTTACTTACACTCAATTAGTATTTGGTAGCATTGCCTTTAAATTGTTGAACTTGGGTCAAACGTTCCAGGTAGCCTTCCACAAGCTTCCCACAATAAGTTGGGTGAATTTTGGCCCATTCCTCCTGACAGAGCTGGTGTAACTGAGTCAGGTTTGTAGGCCTCCAGGCTCATACATGCTTTTTCAGTTCTGCCCACAAATATTCTATGGGATTGAGGTCAGGGCTTTGTGATGGCCACTCCAATACCTTGACTTTGTTGTCCTTGAGCCATTTGCCACAACTTTGGAAGTATGCTTGGGGTCATTGTCCATTTGGAAGACCCCATTTGCGACCAAGCTTTTACTTCCTGACTGATGTCTTGAGATGTTGCTTCAATATATCCACATCATTTTCCTCCTCATGATGCCATCTATTTTGTGAAGTGCACCAGTCCCTCCTGCAGCAAAGCACCCCCACAACATGATGCTGCCAACCCTGTGCTTCACGGTTGGCATGGTGTTCTTTGGCTTGCAAGCCTCCCCCTTTTTCCTCCAAACATAACGATGGTCATTATGGCCAAACAGTTCAATTTTGTTTCATCTGACCAGAGGACATTTCTCCAAAAAGTATGATCTTTGTCCCCATGTGCAGTTGCAAACTGTAGTCTAGATTTTTATGGTGGTTTTGGAGCAGTGGCTTCTTCCTTGATGAGCGGCCTTTCAGGTTAGGTCGATATAGGACTCGTTTTACTGTGGATATAGATAATTCTGTAGCCGTTTCCTCCAGCATCTTCACAAGGTCCTTTGCTGTTGTTCTAGGATTGATTTGCACTTTTTGCACCAAAGTACGTTCATCTCTAGGAGACAGAACGCGTCTCCTTCCTGAGCGGTATGATGGCTGCGTGGTCCCATGGTGTTTATACTTGCGTACTATTGTTTGTACAGATTAACGTGGTACCATCAGGCATTTGGAAATTGCTCCCAAGGAAGAACCAGACTTGTGGAGGTCTACAATTTTTTTCTGAGGTCTTGGCCAATTTTTCCATGATGTCAAGCAAAGAGGCACTGTGTTTGAAGGTAGGCCTTGAAATACTTCCACAGGTACACCTCCAATTGACTCAAATGATGTCAATTAGCCTATCAGAAGCTTCTAAATCCATTATATAATTTTCTGGAGTTTTCCAAGCTGTTTAAAGGCACAGTCAACTTAGTGTATGTAAACTTCTGACCCACTGGAATTGTGATAAAGTGACTTATAAGTGAAATAATCTGTCTGTAAACAATTGTTGGAAAAATTACTTTTGTCATGCACAAAGTAGATGTCCTATCCGACTTATCAAAACTATAGTTTGTTAACAAGAATTTGGTGGAGTGGTTGAAAAACGAGTTTTAATGACTCCAATCTAAGTGTATGTAAACCGACTTCAACTGTACATGTAGCGTACATCACTACATGAGATCCTCCCTGGCCCATCAACCCAGACTCATCACCTCATCAGTCATTCCAACATCAGTGACAAATACGGTGCACTTCAATTAGGTCCCTCTACGTATTTTCCGAAGTCGACTCATACTGCATATCTAGTGTCAACAGTCCTATAATTACACCATGTTCATGGAACAGTGATTTGCATGCTTATTGTGTAATCTGGTTTAGACAGATGGCAAACATGTTTTTTTACACTTAGAATTATTTCTTAACCTTTGATTGAGTCTACTTCTTATATAAAGGTGACAGACAGGTGTTCAATGTTTATCAAATAGGGTCCAATGGAAACAGGAGGAGAATATAAGCTTCATTCTGGTTGTCACATGGGTGATAGATGCAGAGGCACAGGATGAAAAGCATGTATTCTGATAATCAGATGGGTGAGCATAGCTTTCCTCCCCCATAATAGAAGACTCTTCAAAAAGGGCTCTGACAAAAGACACTCTCCTGCTGAAAGAGAGGTGCATACACTCAGTCTTTTTAATTAACATCTCCTCCCCACGTGAAGTATACAAAAAACATTGACAATGTAGAGCAAAGAATCTAGGACTATACCAAACAATTAAATATAATTTTCAAACCTTTGCATAGTAGGGTAAATGTACATAATTTTACCGAATTCTGTTCCTATTATTCTATTTGTCAAGACAATATTTCCCAGTTTTAGTCAAGAGCTATGGACTCTCCGCTATGTATTTATTTGGACAGTAAAGCTAAAACGTTTAATTTGGCTATACACTCCAGCATTTTGGATTTGAGATCAAATGTTTTATAAAGTATGAGGCAATAGCACAGAATGTCACATTTTATTTGTTGGTATTTTATATACAGTACATATCTGTTTTACCATTTAGAAATTACAGCACTTTATGTCTCTAGTCCTCACATTTGAAGGTGTCAGAAGTAATTGGACAAATTACCCTTTTAGTGTATTAAATGTAGTCAAAGGTTTAGTATTTGGTCTCATTTTCCTAGCACGCAATGACTACATCAAGCTTGTGTCTACAAACTTGTTGGATACATTTGCAGCTTGTTTTGGTTGTGTTTCGGATTATTTTCTGCCCAATAGAAATGAATGGTAAATAATGTAATATGTCATTTTGGAGTCACTTTTATTGTAAATAAGAATATAATATGTTCTTGAACACTTCTTTATTAATGTGGATGCTACCATGATTACTGATAATCATGAATGCATCGTGAATGAATAATGATGAGTTAGAAAGTTACAGATGCACAAAGATCATGCCCACAAAACTTGATATTTGGTATGATATTTATCATTATTCATACCAAGCACACATCAAATTCCACAAAATCGACATTTTGCAATGGCCATCTCATCGCAATCTTGAAACCCATTAAAATCCTGTGGTTTGAATTGAAGAGGGCAGTCCATAAGTGCAGACGGAAGATATCAGAGATCTTGATGGATTCTGTATGGAGTAAACGTCTAAGATCCTTCCCAATGTGTTCAACTCATAAAACATTTTATAAAAAGGCTCAGTGCCGTTGTTCTAGTAAGGTGAGGTATTGAAAACAGAGGCGTCAATAATTTTGACCCCTACCTTTTTGAGAAAAAAAAATATTACTTGTTGAACAAAATCCCTTTCTCTGAGCAATCGTATTAGTATAAAATACTATAATCTCCTCATTATTTACCCAGTATTTGAAATATATATATAAATTATATCTAGATTTATTTTTTGTCAAAAATGTCAGACCCCACTGTATGTATTAAAATACCCTAAAATACAAGGTGTGATTTTGTACTGTCACCTCAAATATAATATTTGATCTCAAATCTGAAATGCTGGAGTACAGAGCTAAATTAAAAGTTGTAGCTTCACTGTCCAAATACATACGTATGGGAGTGTATGTTCCATTGCTGTTTATTCTCATTCCATTTATTCCATGCATTGTATCATAATAAGGAAATGCATTAATTTGGTAGAAGGAAGACATTTTAAATGGTGAGAGAATCAGTTGAGTGAAGCATTGGTACATGATTTTAATAACACACCTTAAACTAGAATTACATTCTCATCTGTCCAGATACACTGAGGCCAAATTGACTGAAAGGGTGTGGAGGGTAGAGGGGAGAAAGTATGGGTCAATGGGTAGCGATGAACAGGATCAGAGTSCAGTAATCCCCATCCAGACCCTCCTAAAATGAGACTCTCTCTCAGCCCCTTGCTCACTCTCACCATCCTCTCCTCATCAGACTGACCTCTCACATGGGCTAGGTTTCAGACAAGCTTGAGCTTTTCTGGAAAGTGATGTGAGAATGTCTGGTAAACTGAGGGTCAGTAAAGATGGGGGGGGGCTATTGTGTATCAAATGTTTCCCTTCAATAAAAACATCTGACAGATGAAAAGAGAGGTTTGAGCAAACAGTCAATAAACTGATCTTTGAATACATGTTTCAATGCTTGGCAAAGATTCAAATAGACAAATGTTTTAAACGTCTTCAGTGTGAAGGTCATGGTAGTCATGCAAGCTTCTCTGACATGGTTACTCACGGCTCAGCCTGGTTGTTGCCGATGTGGAAGAGATGAGGGAGACACAGATTAAGTAAATCTCATGCTGTGCAATAATCCTGCTCTCCAATCTCAATGCATCTCAAAAGGCTCATCCCTTCAAGGTGCTAAACCGGGACATCACAGTTGTCTGAAATCTGTGTCTTCTCAATGTCAACTCATAATGTCACCAAGCATTTATCACAAGGTTGTCTGTTGTCCACACAAAAACGTCAACGATTAAATCTGAATGCACCCTGACCCATCATTGCATTGCCAATATAGGAGTCAAAATAGGCCCTTATTTCAGTGGGCTTTATATTCTGATAGATAAAAATAATGATTTTATTGATGATAATGATGAATATGCTGTCTTGCATTATACCGGATACTGATCATTAGACTGTATGAAGATGGTCCAAGCTCCATGGCTACTTTAGAGAACATGAATACACACAAGGATTCATAGTTCTATTGGCTGGAGTTTAGAGGGACTGAGCTCCATAACTACATTAGACATCATAGTGATGGATCTGACTCCGAGTTTCCCACAGACAGGATGTGATGTTGTAAATGTGAATGTGGCTGCTGTTTCCTAAGGATAATTGACAGAAAAATGTGTGCTCTGTACATTACAAACTATTTGTCAAATATGTTAGGCTGCTTAATGGTAAACCTATTGGCAAAATGTGAAATTGTAAAATTGTTTTATTATATTTATTTGCTAATAAAAAAAAGTGTAAGTGAGTTTGTCTTATGTGAGAACCTAATCAGCTAAACAGTATACAATAGTAGGCTTCACAAAAATATTTCCTATAACTAGAATAATTTCTGGGATATTACTGGATTACTGGCCTCCTTACTGAACTTTTCCCACCACAAACTGAAGAGAGGTCAAACCATATCCATCCCCTCAGACTATCTATACTAATAAGGCTACACATGAAACCATATCCTCATTCCTAGATAGCCCCTCTGCCTGATCCTCAGGTCTCTGTATCCCCTCACTCACAGAGGTCATGGACCTCTCATGTAACACACACACACACACACACACACACACACACACACACACACACACACACACACACACACACACACACACACACACACACACACACACACACACACACACACACACACACACACACACACACACACACACACACACACACACACACACACACACACACACACACACACACACACACACACACACATATCTATCCAAATAGTGTGTAGCCTACAACTGTATACAGGCTACATTGCACAGAACACTTCACACAACCAGTATTTAACTATTTTCCACTAATCCGGCTAAAACTGTCTCTTTTCCAATTCAGTCAGAGGTAGAAGTGAATTGGGGCACTGAGTAGCCTCTTTGCACATGGTCTAATTAGATGGGTATTTGAGACGCACAAAGCAGTGCGTGGTCAGTCTTGTTTACCGGCAGTCATGGTTAGCCTACCTCAGTCTCTCAGTCTAGTGACCGAGGAGTGGAGGTGGAGACAAAGACCAATAAAGCAGGAGCTGTTGCGTGAGAATGTCTGAATAAAAGATTAGTCATGTGTTGCATTTATTTTTCCTAAAGGAAACCCTTATTATTTGCACTTTTAATGCAATTACTAACGGTGTGAGCTTGTAAACACAAGAATTGCTCATAACATCCACATCATTATTATAATACGACCACTGTTCATTAACACATTTATTATGTTGTACCAAGCTCCCTTAGGAACATAACGCCCCCGCTCCCTCAGGTTCGTCATACAGTAGCCAAACATGTGCAATTGGGTCCTGGAGTTTTTCAGGAAGTTCAGTGCATTCGGACCCCTTGAATTTTTCCACATTTTGTTACGTTACAGCCTTATTCTAAAATTGATTCAATAGTTTTTTCCCCTCATTAATCTACACACAATACCCCATAATGACAATCCAAAAACAGGTTTTCAGAGAAAAAAAAGATCTATTAAATATAAAAACAGAAATATCATGTTTACATAAGTATTCAGACCCTTCACTCAGTACTTTGTTGACGCACCTTTGACAGCGATTACAGCCTCGAGTCTTCTTGGGTATGACGCTACAAGCTTGGCACACCTGTATTTTGGGATTTTCTTCCATTTCTCTCTGCAGTTCCTTTCAAGCTCTGTCAGGTTGGATGGAGAGTGTTGCTGCACAGCTATCTTCAGGTCTTTCCAGAGATGTTCGATCGGGTTCAAGTCCGAGCTCTAGCTGGGCCACTCCTGCATTGTCTTCGCTGTGTGATTAGGGTCATTGTCCTGTTGGAAGGTGAACTTTCGCCCCAGTCTGAGGTCCTGAGCGCTCTGGAGCAGGTTTTCATCAAGGATCTCTCTGTACTTTGCTTCGTTCATCTTTGCCTTGATCCCGACTAGTCTCCCAGTCCCTGCCGCTAAAAAACCTCACAACAATATGATGCTACCACCACCATGCTTCACCGTAGGGATGGTGCTAGGTTTCCTCCAGATGTGACGCTTGGCATTCAGGCCAAAGAGTTCAATCTTGGTTTCATCAGACCAGAGAATCTTGTTTCTCATGGTTTTAGCAAACTCCAAGCGGGCTGTCAAGAGTCTTTTACTGAGGAGTAGTTTCTGTCTGGCCACTCTACCATAAAGGCCTGATTGGTGGAGTGCTGCAGAGATGGTTGTCTTTCTGGAAGGTTCTCCCATTTCCACAGAGGAACTCTAGTGCTCTGTCATAGTGACCACCGGGTTCTTGGTCACCTCCCTGAACAAGGCCCTTCTCCCCCGATTGCTCAGTTTGGCCCACTCTAGGAAGAGTCTTGGTGGTTCCAAACTTCTTCCATTTAAGAATGATGTAGGCCACTGTGTTCTTGGGGACCTTCAATGCTGCAGACATTTTTTGGAACGCTTCCCCAGAACTGTGTGTCGACACAATCCTGTCTCGGCGCTCTACAGACAATTCCTTCGACCTCATGGCTTGGTTTTTGCTCTGATATGCACTGTCAATTGTGGCACCTTATATAGACAAGTGTGTGCCTTTCCAAATCATGTCCAATCAATTGAATTTACCACAAGTGGACTCCAATCAAGTTGTAGAAACATCTCAAGGATGATCAATGGAAACAGGATGCAGCTGAAACAGGATGCAGCTGAGTTCAATTTCGAGTCTCATAGCAAAGGGTCTGAATACTTATGTAAATAAAGTATTTCCTTTTTTATAAATGTGCAACAATTTCTAAAAACCTGTTTTCACTTTGTCATTATGGGGTATTGTGTGTAGATTGCCGAGGATTWAAAAAAATTGAATGAATTTTAGAATTAGACTGTAAAGTAACAAAATGTGGAAAAAGTCAAGGGGTCTGAATACTTTCCAAAGGCACTGTATAGGCCTAGACTACAATGGGAAGCGGGGCAGGAGTATCTGTCACCACTATTTAATATACTCTTAGTTAAATTCAGGTTTGGTATTTTCTGTGGTCTTTACTCAACAGGTGTCTTTCAAAACATTCTCTAACCACACTCAAAAGAGAACAAGAGGAAGACTACAATGACTAATTGTATACCAAACAAATGTGAAAATGTCAAGGTCTACAACAGGTTACGTTTTGTGTATGCGGTATAGATAGATCTCTTATTTTGGAAGCCGCAGAACCGCCCAGATGGGGGAAACTGTCCATTACGCTGTGGTGCTGAAATTTTTATAGGGCTGAGTAGTTGGGATTGTGTTGTTAAAAAAATGTAGTTTATGTACAGTATATGATATGACATCGATATGAAAACCCTTAGACCTGGGATGTTTTGCTGTTGGTGTAGGCTGTATGATAGGCTTACATTTCCCTCGTGTCAATTAGCAAGCAAGCAATCACAACTACACCAACAGTGCCTCATTATTAAAGGCTACTGATTCCCTTCATGAAAGTGAATATTTTGTAATCATCAGTGTGTGACATTAATGTGAGATTAGTTGTATAACCATTACCATGTTACATTTAGGTATATAGTTGTGATACTCCTCCCCTCCCCCCACCCCATCCCTACCCCCTCCTTCCACTCAGTGTTCATAAATACTGAGGCGCCTTGTGCTTTGAGTGAGAGACTCATTGGTATATCATAGCAGCTACAGCAGTAGTGGACTGCCTTACTTATTCTCACTCAAACATATCAATCAAAGGACTTTGACATGTACTCAAACAAGGTTGACGGGCCGCGCAGAGGAAGGTCTTTCGACTCTATGAGTTCTTCATTGCACACTTGTTATGAGGAAAAGCAACTGAATAATGAGGTAAGTAAAATTTATATTGTAAGTAAATAATAACTGGCTAAACAAAATTATTTTTCATGGAACAATGCAAATGAACAGTCATTTTACGTTGAATTGTATTTGATTTAAAAAGCTTTTGGCAAAGGCTTGAATAATCAAACATGATGCAATCTGTAATCTTACCCTCCACTTCATTAGTTAATTTATTTTCTGTTCATATCAGAGTTTTCCCCTCCCCTCTGGTTAGGTTTAGCTAGCTCTCTTATGTGTGCCATAAACCACCTCAATCTGGAGACAAATGAGATGCGTAGTTTACGTCATACAATAAGGAGGTCATCGCAAGATACATTATAGTAAAGTGAAATAAAGGAGCTCGCAGTCATAACTTTTCAGAACGCTTACGCCGCAGATCTTCGTAGACATCAGACTAGATAAAAKAAGTTATTTGTGAGTGTTCACAACGAGCCACTGCATCTTGATTTAGGCATATCATTGAGATATAAACTAAAACCACGCAAGTAATTGATAAGAATGTGCACGTTTGTGTGCAACATGTTGATTTTAATTGTATTTCCTGTCAGTAAATGTACATTTAATTTAGATTAATTAGCCTATTCCAAAACTATTTATAATATTCTGATGATTGACATAGACTGGCCCCAAAAGACATTTGGCATCAACTGAAATGAAACCGACAAAAGCAACAATTTGAACACCTAAAGATGATAAGAGAATACGTCCAGGATATGTTCCCTTGATGGATTTATTGCTGCGCTGCAAGTAGCCATCTATAATCCCGGGTTGGATTTGGATTGGAGAGCGCTATCATTCGTCACCAAATGCGATTACTGCTGCAGATCTCTTTACAATGAGACAGACACAACTCAGCATTGCCAAAATACATTTTGYCGGGGAAAAAATCGACAATTTAACGCTTCCAATCTATAGTCTAATTAAGTGTGTGGTAAATATTTAGACCTAACAGTATCAGTCTAAATTATGATCTCATTATTTTGTCCCTATACTTTATTTGCAGTCATAGTTTTAAAGTTCCTTCTGCGTGCAGCCAAGTGTAGTCGCTGTCCAGTCCTGAAATCTCGAAGGAACCTGATTAGGTGAAGTATTCAGTTTGCGTTCAGCTGCAGTAAATACTGTGATTGTTTACTCTTAACCCTCCTGTTGTGTTCGTTTCATGTTAATTAATTCTGTGTTCCTGGTCCAAAATGACCGCCCCATTATAGCTGATTATAAATCCATAATAATACATATATTATCACCTAATGTTGTGTTAGAGATTTTTTTTATCAACTTAAGTTCTTGTGAACATTACAAGTTTTGATCTTCTATGTCACGATCGTCGTAAGAACAATCGGACCAAAGCGCAGCGTGATATGGGTTCCACATGTTTATTTAATGAAACTCACAAAAACAATAAAGAGCAAACGACACGTGAAGCTATGGAGAGCTCACAGGCAACTACACATAAACAAGATCCCACAAAAAAACTGTGGGGAAATGGCTGCCTAAATATGATCCCCAATCAGAGACAACGCTAAACAGCTGCCTCTGATTGGGAACCATACCAGGCCAACATAGAAATAAAACAACCTAGATTACCCACCCTAGTCACACCCCGACCTAACCAAAATAGAGAATAAAAAGGCTCTCTATGGTCAGGGCGTGACATTCTATTTACTATTTATGGCCTGTAGGCCTCATTGACCTGAACTCATAAAACTCGTTTTTGAGTAACAAAAACATAATGTATGGATTATTTTGACTATAACAAATACTCAGATTAAACATATTGTGCTATTTATCACAGACTACTTTGTGTCAAAGTTTAACAAAGGCATTTGTTTTGAAACCATTTCACATTTTTAAATAGTGGCAGGATTTTATGTAATCAACCCGGGATATGGCGTATCTCGTTGGCCCTGGGGTCATCCTGATAACATTTTCAGCCGACCTCTCCTCTCTGTTGGGGATGAAGACCACGACAAATTCCCATTATTTGACCGGAATGTAATAACAACCTCAGCAGGGCCCTCTTCCTCATCACTGGATTGTTCCACATCGGGTGTCTCTTGGTCTGGATCATATTCTGTGTTGTCTTCAACTTCTGACACTTTCTCCTCTAATGTATCTTCACTGTCAATTTCCTGTCCTCTCTCCTCCTTACCAGTGTCATGATCAAAGATATGATCAAGAGCCTCACATACAGTATATCGTTTGGCCATTGTGCTGCCAGAGAATGAATTGTGAGCAAGGCCTCAAAAAAGCTTGATATACCAGAGCTGCGAGAAAAGTTCTATATATTATTGAAACAATGTTGCGATTGTTTGTGAGAATGCCAACAGGTGTGGTTGCCGTGGGGGACATATTATATTCCCGTGGGGGTTGCCATGGAAGCCAAGAAGGGGAGTGAGGTGTGTGTGTGTGTGTGTGTGTGTGTGTGTGTGTGTGTGTGTGTGTGTGTGTGTGTGTGTGTGTGTGTGTGTGTGTGTGTGTGTGTGTGGTGTGTTGTGTGTTGTGGTGTGTGTGTGTGTGTGTGGTGTGTGTGTGTGTGTGTGTGTGTGTGTGTGTGTGTGTGTGTGTGTGTGTGCTCAAACACAACATGCATGTGGTGGTCTGGGAGAGGAAGTGTGTCCATCTGATGAATGGGCATGTGCCTGAACTAAATTTTATACACTAATTGTAGTCTCACCCATTAATTTCTAATGGGAACGCCACAGGTGTACAAAAGTTAAATAAAACACCCAAAATGTCAGGAAAATTATCAAAATGTATTTTGTGTGTTCAGATGCGCTGTGTGGACGAAGTCAAGGAACCTTATGACAATCAGATTAAATGAACTACATTTTTCAGAGAGAAAACTTGAAAATTGATCCAATTCGACCGGAACACAGCAGGAGGGTTAATTTACACTTTGGTGAGCTTTGGTTGTGGAAATACATTGTTTGATTTAGTTGCCCTTTTTTTGTGAGGCTAGCAAACTCTTGTTCAAATACGGCTCTTAGCACAGGATATTGAACAAATCCGTAGGCCTATCAGTCCATTTAAAAAGCAGCTTGCCCTTTCAAACAAATTGTCGTTGGAGGTGATGTGCTTTTCCAAAACAATTAACTTCCTGTTCATCCTTGATAAATAGTGTATCATAGCCCAAAACACTGCCACATCCTTACTTTCCACAAATAGGCCTAGCCAGCTCTGAGGTTTGTTTTTCATTAATATTTTCCCTCGCTTTCCCAACAGATGAAAAAGTGTACCTTCAGCAAGATCGACGAGAACAAGGACAACAAGAGTTCATCTTGGGAGAATGGTTGCTCTTTAGAAAAGGGTCGCACGGCCATCGCCTTTTCCCTCAAGAATGAAGTTGGCGGGCTCGTTAAGGCGCTAAAACTTTTTCAAGTAAGGTTGAATATTTTCAAGTAGGCTATCACATACCAAACGGGTGATGGTAGACACCAGTGTTGGGAAGTAGGGAACTACATGTAGTTCAACTAGTAATTTAACTACATTTTTCAGTAGTTTGGTGGTAGTTGAACTCAATTCAAATCTTGTAGTGTTTTCATTACTTAATAACTTTTTGGGGGGCATGTAGCGGTGAAGCTAAGTACTGGGATTACAGACTACTTTTTTGTTGCAAAAATAAAATATGTGTGAAGTAGGCAATCATTTCCTTTCTTTTTCAGCATTGGACTTGCCTAATTCTCACTTGAAACATAGTTTTTGTGTTTAATAGGATAACTTACACATTCTGTTAACATCTGACTGATATGTTCTTGCAACTTGTAGTCTATGACATTTCAGATTTAGATATGATAATTTATCAAGAAGTAGTTTTGATGTAGTTAACACATTTTTCTAAGTAACTTTAGTTAATTGAACTATATTTTCTTAAGGGTAGCTTTAGTGTAGCTTAACTTCCTCCAGTGTGAAGTAATTGGTAGCTTTGTAAACTATTTTTTCATAGTAACTTCCCCAACACTGGTAGAAACATTATCATGCACATCAAGATACATGACATAACTTTAAATGTCTTGTTAYTATAATCATCACCAGGAGAACCACGTCAACCTTGTTCACATCGAGTCCCGAAAATCGAGGCGGCGTGGCTCAGAGTTTGAGATCTTTGTTGACTGTGACAGCAGCCACGAGCAACTCAAGGAGCTCACTGAGCTGCTACGAAAGCATGCCGCCAACGTAGTTGATATGGACCATGACCAACCTGACAATTCCAGCCTGCCTGAAGAAGGTAGGCCTAGCTGCTACTTTTGAAATTATTTCAGAGTCCCTAAAGTCTAGCCACATAGGCTTATTACCTATTACCAGACTAATTACCTCTGCGTGTAGCGAAAGAGAGACTTCCGGATTGTTGTACGAGGTTACTAAAGGGTCAGTGCTATCCGGAATCCTTGGGACATCCCTACGCCACACCCTAACCTTAACCCCTACCCTTACCCGAACCATAACCATATCCCTTACCTATCCATAACCCTAACCCTTACCTTAACCATTTTAAATGTAAACTTCAGTGAGGTAGGGATGTCCCAAGGATCCCGAATAGCCCTAGACATGACTAAAATCTAGTGCAGAGGCCATCCCAGATTATCCCATGTTTTTTTTTGTTTCAGACACTGAAGATATTCCCTGGTTCCCAAAGAAAATCTCAGACCTGGACATGTGTGCTAACCGTGTCTTGATGTATGGCTTAGACCTGGATGCTGATCACCCAGTAGGCATACCTTCTAATATGCTCTGGTCAATGACTTTACATTCTAGTTGCAAGCCGGTCTGACCATAGATATCCTATAATTCTTTTAAAATAATTTTTTTTAATGAGTGTGGCAGTCACACTCCTTTTGTAATTTTTGAGCTTTTATTGAAGAGAGAATAGTGTTGGAAAGACAGGGGGAGTCAAAGGGCAGTGGGCCTGATTTGAATCCATGCTGACTCTGGTATACATGTGTGCCAGGGTAAGCGGCTTAGACCGCTAGACCACCATAGGCCACAAGATATCCAATAATTCATAATATAGGATCTCTATGTCTCAGACTCTCACTGACCTACTGAAACAGGAGGCAAACCTGTGACAATGGTACAACTATCAAAGCCAGTTAGAACTACACTGACTGTATTAGAGTGGCAGATGGAGGATTAGACTAATACTTCTGTTGTGATAAGCGGCACACTTACGGAATAGCCACTCAGTAAGTCAGTGCATGAGTTGCTGTCACACCTCAATGACTTATCTTTTCTGTCTGCAGGGCTTCAAGGACAATGTCTACCGCAAAAGAAGGAAACACTTTGCTGATCTTGCCATGAGCTACAAACAGTAGGTCATATTATCATGCTATGTGAGATCTGATATGGAAAGCTATGACGCTATGTGTATTTAATACTTTAATGTCCTAATGCACACAGGTATTGTTAGACATTTCTACTGTATTTAAAAAAAAAAGTAGCCTTTATTCAACTAGGCAAGTCAGTTTTAAGAACAAATTCTTATTTACAATGATGGCCTACAGTGTCATTGTAGTGCTACTCTCTTTCATTATCTTTCTGTTTCTGTCTTTCTCCCTCTCTTTTAGTGGGAATCCAATTCCGCATATCGAGTTCACAGAGGAGGAGGTGAAGACCTGGGGTGTGGTCTATCGGGAGCTCAATAAGCTGTATCCAACCCATGCTTGCCGGGAGTACCTGAAGAACCTGCCACTGCTGTCCAAGCACTGTGACTGCAGGGAGGACAACATCCCCCAGCTGGAAGATGTGTCACACTTCCTCAGAGGTGAGACAGGCAGAGTCTGCCGCTGTACATGACACCACACAGTCTCATTCAGTCTGATGCTCAGGTTTATCAGCATAATGAAGGCTATTGTAAAATGAAAAGTGTGGATTTAGGGGTATCAAATTAGATGTTGCTGAATGTGTCGTGGCCTTTTACATGAGTAAAAACGTATGTGTGTGTTTCATCAGAGCGCACAGGCTTTATCATTCGGCCCGTGGCAGGTTACCTCTCCCCACGAGACTTTCTGGCAGGTTTGGCTTTCCGGGTTTTCCACTGCACTCAGTATGTTCGCCACAGCTCTGACCCTCTCTACACACCTGAGCCGTAAGTACCCCTTGACACATGTTACATTAATAAGGAGAAGTTAGTCTAGGCAAATGTTAATTTACTTTCATTGTTGAACAAAAATCCATCTGATGTTGARTATATCAGTGTGATGTTCATAGTCACATACTGTAAACATAGCAGTACGTCACCATACTGAAAATCATCATAAAGGAACATAGAGTATCATTCCATATAAAGAGCCTGTATTTGATTGAACAAACCTGGCCTGTCACACCCCTAAGAAAACTTAACTCTTCCGGCTGATTGCAACTCAAAAGGGCATTTTCCACAGCTACAGTCCAGCATGAGATAGGTACTCAAAGGTGCTTCTGCATACATAATCATTCAAATCAAATCAAAGCACATTTTATTGGTCACATACACATGGTTAGCAGATGTTATTGTGAGTGTAGCGAAATGCTTGTGTTTCTAGTTACGGCAGTGCAGCAATATCTAACAAGTAATATCTAACAATTCCACAACAAATACCTAATGGAATAAGGAATGGAATGGAATAAGAATATATAAATATATGGATGAGCAATGACAGAGCGGCATAGGCTAAGACGCAATAGATAGTATAGAATACGGTATATACAGTTGATATACAGTAGAATACGGTATATACAGAGTCATCAAAACTCGTTTTTCAACCACTCCACAAATTTCTTGTTAACAAACTATAGTTTTGGCAAGTCGGTTAGGACATCTACTTCATGCATGACACAAGTCCTTTTTCCAACAATTGTTTACAGACAGATTATTTCACTTATAATTCACTGTATCACAATTCCAGTGGGTCAGAAGTTTACATACACTAAGTTGACTGTGCCTTTAAACAGCTTGGACAATTCCAGCAAATTATGTCATGGCTTTAGAAGCTTTTGATAGGCTAATTGACATAATTTGAGTCAATTGGAGGTGTACCTGTGGATGTATTTCAAAGCCTACCTTCAAGCTCAGTGCCTCTTTGCTTGAAATCTTTGGAATTGAAAGAATCAGCCAAGACCTCAGAGAAAAATGTGTAGACCTCCACAAGTCTGGTTCATCCTTTGGAGCAATTTACAAACGCCTGAAGGTACCACTTCATCTGTAAAAACAATAGTACGCAAGTATAAATACCATGGTACCATGCAGCTGTCATACCGCTCAGGAAGGAGACACGTTCTGTTCTCTAGAGATGAACATACTTTGGTGTGAAAAGTGCAAATCAATCCCGAACAACAGCAAAGGACCTTGTGAAGATGCTGGAGGAAACAGGTGAAAAAGTATCTATATCCACAGTAAAACGAGTCCTATACGACATAACCTGAAAGGCCGCTCAGCAGAAAGAAGCCACTGCTCCAAAACCGCCATTAAAAAGCCAGGACTACGGTTTGCAACTGCACCTGGGGACAAAGATCGTACTTTTTGGAGCAATGTCCTCTGGTCTGATGAAACAAAAATAGAAATGTTTGGCCATATGACCATCGTTATGTTGGAGGAAAAATGGGAAAGCTTGCAAGCCGAAGAACACCATCCCAAACGTGACGCACGGGATGGCAGCATCATGGTGTGGGGGTGCTTTGCTGCAGGAGGGACTGGTGCACTTCACAAAATGATGGCATCATGAGGAGGAAAATGATGTGGATATATTGAAGCAATGACCCCAAGCATACTTCCAAAGTTGTGGCAAAATGGCTTAAGGACAACAAAGTCAAGGTATTGGAGTGGCCATCACAAAGCCCTGACCTCAATCATATAGAAAATGTGTGGGCCGAACTGAAAAAGTGTATGCGAGCAAGGAGGCCTACAAACCTGACTCAGTTACACCAGCTCTGTCAAGAGGAATGGGCCAAAATTCGCCCAACTTATTGTGGGAAGCTTGTGGAAGGCTACCCAAAACGTTTGATCCAAGTTAAACAATTTTAAAGGCAATGCTTTCCAAATACTAATTGAGTGTATGTTAACTTCTGACCCACTGGGAATGTGATGAAAGAAATCGAAGCTGAAATAAATCATTCTCTCTACTATTATTCTCACATCTCACATTCTTAAAATAAAGTGGTGATCCTACATGACAGGGAATTCTTACTCGGATTGAATGTCAGGAATTGTGAAACTGAGTTGAAATGTATTTGGCTAAGGTGTATGTAAATTTCCGACTTCATCTGTACATATGAGATGAGTAATGCAAGATATGTAAACATTATTCAAGTGGTATTATTAAAGTGATTAGTGTTCCATTTATTAAAGTGGCCAATGATTTCAAGTCTATGTAGGCAGTGATGGCTGTTTAACAGTCTGATGGCCTTGAGATAGAAGCTGTTTTTCAGTCTCTCGGTCCCAGCTTTGATGCACCTGTACTGATCTCACCTTCTGGATTGTAGCGGGGTGAACAGGCAGTGGCTCGGGTGGTTGTTGTCCTTGATGATCTCTTTAGCCTTCCTGTGACATCGGGTGCCGTAGGTGTCCTGGAGGGCAGGTAGTTTGCCCTTGGTGATGCGTTGTACAGACCGCACCAGCATCTGGAGAGCCCTGCGGTTGCGGGCGGTGCAGTTGTTGTACCAGGCAGTGATACAGCCTGACAGTATGCTCTCAATTGTGCATCTGTAAAAGTTTTTGAGGGTGTTAGGTGACAAGCCACATTTTTTCAACCTCCTGAGGTTTCTTCACCACACTGTCTGTGTGGGTAGACCATTTCAGTTTGTCAGTGATGTGTACGCCGAGGAACTGAAAACTTTCCACCTTCTCCACTACTGTCCCATCGATGTGGATAGGGGGGATGATTGTTTCAAAAATCTAATGGAAGAACACTTGGTTACACTGTCACAAAGTTGCACATGTCCGCTCATTGGCTTAACAATCCACATACTGTATGTATGTGTGTGTTTCTGTGTGCATTACAGAGACACATGTCATGAGCTGTTGGGTCATGTCCCTCTGCTGGCGGAGCCTAGTTTTGCCCAGTTCTCCCAGGAGATAGGTCTGGCTTCTCTGGGGGCCTCAGATGAGTCTGTCCAGACGCTGGCCACCGTAAGTGCTGTTTACATTATAACAATATCCAAACACTGTGCTTGAATTTAACTGTTTTTGGTTGGCTTTTTGTGTTTTTGTTTTGCAGTGTTACTTTTTCACAGTAGAGTTTGGCCTGTGTAAACAGGAGGGAAAGATGAGAGCCTACGGCGCAGGACTTCTCTCCTCTATCAGTGAGCTGAAGGTAAAAGTATTTCATATTAATATTAATATTCAAACACCATTTAAAGCGTAAAAACACCATCTGATGCAAAGGAAGAATGCTAAGATACTTTTCCCCCCTCATACAGCATGCACTCTCTGACAATGCAAAGATCCTGCCCTTTGACCCCAAGGTCACCTGCAAGCAGGAGTGCATTATCACTACATTCCAAGATGTCTACTTTGTGTCAGAGAGCTTTGAAGAGGCCAAAGTCAAGATGAGGTAGGTCAATTGTGACATTACATTCTTGGCTGTTTTGTGGGCAGATAAACTGTTAGTGGGCTAATAAACTATTCTTTCACCTTTCCAAACCTGGGCTGTGTTATGTTTTTGTCATCATCTGTTCTTATGCACACAGGGAGTTTGCCAAGACCATCAAGCGTCCGTTTACAGTGAGGTACAACCCGTACACCCACAGTGTGGACGTGCTGAAGGACACATCCAGTATCAACAGCATGGTGGAGGATCTGAGACATGAACTGGACATCGTGGCCGACGCCCTACAGCGCCTTAACAAACACTACGCTGTCTGACCAGCCTGCCTGGCCCTCATACTTGCAAGGGTTGCAAAATTCTGGTAACTTTCCCAACATTTCCAGGTAGTCCAGAAATCTCGGTTGGAGGATTCACAGAATCAGGTGGAAATAAGCAAGAAATATGATATCCTCCAACCAGGAGTTTTGGAAAACATGGGCATTTTCAGAAATGTTGCAACCATATACCTGACACAGCCCTGTACTGCTGTCTGTAGTTGTCTACCACCTGATCCTTACCAAGCAGCTCACTGCTTTAATCCTACTCACTGACATCCCCAAACAGCCTTTTACCTACAAAATAAATGATAACTCTTAAAATTCAAATGTTATATTAACTTTGTTAAATTATTAACCAGTAGTTTACTTTAACATTCAATACATTTTTGGGTTTGTCATGTGAATAATAATATTGACGAAGGATGATTAGAATGTGACCGAAACTGACGTTTCCTTGGCTCTTGCTTATAATTACTAATATTCTCTTGTTTTTTATATGCAGTATTTATTTTCTATTGAAAGTTTTATCTTAATGCAACAGTAGTCTTATAGATATTGTATTGTACTCTATTGGCATAAACCGTTTCAATAAATTTGTGAATGTGCTAGTGTGGATGTAAAGTTACATGCTTGTGTGTATAGTAAGTGACAGTCTATACATGTATTATCACATTGCACAAAGCATAGAGATGTGGTTGTATTATATGATTGTGTGTGTGTGTGTGTGTGTGTGTGTGTGTGTGTGTGGTGTGTGGTGTGTGTGTGTGTGTGTGTGTTGTGTGTGTGTGTGTGTGTGTGTGTGTGTGTGGTGTGTGTGTGTGTGGTGTGGTGTGTGTGTGTGTGTGTGTGTGTGTGTGTGGTGTACCTTATCGACCTTCTGCTGCTACTACTGTTGACCTCCAGTTGTCTATTTCACATAAGATGTTCAAGGAAGGAATTTATGTGCATGTATCAGTGTTTGGAAGATGACATGAATGTACTTCTATTGAAAATCTTTAATTTGTGTAAAAAGATCCCTGGTAAACCAATCCTTGCATTGGGAAGTGGTTGTCTGCATTCTGGCCGTCTAGCTATGGGGAAATATTTACAGTAGTTTCTTTGTTCTGTTTTTCTCTCATTAAATGTACTCCATGTTCACACACTGTGTTATACTATGTCCTATGATTGCTAATAATTATCATCATTATAATTCAAATTTCCTTAGCGAACACATAAAAAGCTAGCCACATCCAGGAGGATATATATATAAAGCAACATGTTTCATGAGCTGAAATAAAATATCCCATAAATGTTCCATACACACAAAGTTTATTTCTCTAAAATTTTGTGCACAAATTTGTTTACATCCCTTTTAGTGAGCATTTTTCATTTGCCAAGTTAATCTATCCACCTGACTGGTGTGGCATATCAAGAAGTTGATTAAACAGCATGGTCATTAAACAGAAGTACCATGTGCTGGGAACAATAAAAGGCCACTCATAAATGTGCCATTGTTGACCCACAACACAATGCCACAGATGTCTCAAGTTTTGAGGGAGTGTGCAATTGGCATGCTGACTGCAGGAATGTCCACCAGAGCTATTGCCAGAGAATTAAAAGTTAATTTCTCTACCTAAGCTGCCACCAACATCATTTTAGAGAATTTAGCAATAAGTCCAACTGGCCTCACAACCGCAGACCACGTGTAACCATGCCAGCCCAGGACCTCTAATTACGGCTTCTTCACTTGCGGGATGGTTTGAGATGAGCCACCCGGACAGTTGATGAAACTGTGGGTTTGCACAACCGAAGAAACAGTCAGAAMCCGTCTCAGGGAAGCTCATCTGCATACTCGTCGTCCTCACCAGGGTCTTGACCTGATTGCAGTTTGGCGTCATAACTGACTTCAGTGGGCAAATGCTCACCTTCGATGGCCACTGGCATGCTGGAGAAGTGTATTCTTCACGGATGAATCCCGAATTCAACTGTACCTGGCAGATGGAAGATAGTGTGTGTGGCGTCATGTGGGTGAGTGGTTTGCTGATGTCAATGTTGTGAACAGAGTACCCCATGGTGGCGGTGGGGTTATGGTATGGGCAGGCATAAGCTACGGACAATAAACACAACTGCATTTTCTCAATGACAATTTCAATGCACAGAGATACTGTGACGAAATCCTGAGGCCCATTGTCGTGCCATTCATCTGCCGCCATCACCTCATGTTTCAGCATTATAATGCACTGCCCCATGTCGCAAGGATCTGTACACAATTCCTGGAATCTGAGAATGTCCCAGTTCTTCCATGGCCTGCGTACTCACCAGACATTGAGCATGTTTGGGATGCTCCGGATTCACGTGTACATCGCGTTCCAGTTCCCGCCAATATCCAGCAACTTCGCACAGCCATTGAAGAGGTGTGGGACAACATTCCACAGGCCACAAGCAGCAGCCTGATCAACTCTATGCAAAGGACATGTGTCGCGCTGCATGAGGCAAATGGTGGTCACACCAGATACTGACTGGTTTTCTTAACCACGCCCCTAACTTTTTTCAAGGTAAATGTGACCAACAGATACATATCTGTATTCTCAGTCATGTGAAATCCATAGATTAGGGCCTAATGAATTTATTTCAATTGACTGATTTCCTTATATGAACTGTAGCTCAGTAAAATTATTGAAATTGTTGCATGTTGTGTTTATATTTTTTTCAGTATAACTACCTTTAAAGTAAGCTAAAATATGTCTCAAGCAACACAGAGTTAGATTGAGATTGTTAAACAGAAGACGCTCTGTTCTTCACCGGCTGCAATATAAATCGATGGCCAGAGGGGGGAGGGATTGTATAACTTTATGGAAAAATAGTAACTCTCACACATGGCAGGAGGGGTCAACCTTGGTTATGGCCTAGTAGCATTTGTGCAATGAGTCGTTTTTCAAAGTTATGACGAGCCTACAATTGGCATCACACAGAACAGGCACTATATGCATTAATTGCATATGGAGTGTTTGTTCTCAAGACACACCCCACACACTGGGGTATTGATCAGAATGAGAGGAAAGGAAGTCATAATGTGGTTTGATGCAGGATCAGGTGGGGTAGACATCTATCTCACTGCTGTGATGGTGCTTTTCTCCCATACTCCTAGGATATATTATTGCAAACACTGAGGACATGTTAGTTTGGTCATGTTGCATAGGCAGTGCCGATGAGAGAGAATGAGAATATAATTAAAGAGAAGTATCGCCCGCCCTCAACTCAGATGATTGCATATAGGTTGATTTAAAAGGGAGAATGTGTGTGAAATGTGTGTGTATTTATATGAGCTGATACTGTACATGTCAGTGTCCACGGCCCTGCCTATGCCTCTGTGTGTCTGCATTTGTGCATGCATGCACATGTGTGTGTGTGTACATTCCTCCACACTTTGTATTTATGATATGTGTCTGATTTGGCACATATCTCATATGTATAAACTGCACTCCACACTATTCTACTGTATCTTAGTCACTTTTAAATTGTGTTTACATATTGCATCACCCATTTCATACTGTATGTATATACTGTATTGTATTCTACACTACACCCCTGACTGTTAAACAGCCATCTCCAGAGGCTGCTGCCTATAGACATAGATTAGGAATCACTGGCCACTTTAAGGAAATGAAACACTAGCCACTTTAATAATGTCTCCGTATCTTGCATTACTCATCTCATAYGTGTAAACTGTACTATATACTATTCTACAGTATCTTAGTCACTTTAGTTGTTTGTAAATATTGCATCACCCATCTCATATGTATATACTGTACTCTATACTATGCCACTGTATCTTAGTCCAATGCGGCTCTGACGTACACTACCGTTAAAAAGTTTGGGGTCACTGGCAGCTTCATTAAATTGTACCTGCAAAACACCAGTCTCAATGTAAACAGTGAAGAGGCAACTCCAGGATGCTGGCCTTCTAGGCAGAGTTGCAAAAACAAAGCCATATCTCAGGCTGGCCAATAACAATAAAAGGTTAAGATGGGCAAAAGAACACAGACACTGGACAGAGGAACTCTGCCTAGAAGGCAGCATCCCAGAGTCGCCTCTCCACTGTTGAAGTTGAGACTGGTGAGGATAGATCTCCTGCAGAATAATAAACAGAGACACAGGGAGAGCATAGCATGTCGTTTCCTGAATGTGTAACGTATACTTGCAGAACATAGTGACATCATGTCAACTCCTATGCTTTAAAACCGGACAAAAAGTGAAATTCTTTTTAGATAATTGACTTTCTCTTGTTTGCTCATAATGTGAGACAACTTGAAGGCTGCACCTCTTGAGCTGGTTCTGCAGGCTCTACTTTTATCTTACCTTGATTATTGTCCAGTCATATGGTCAAGTGCAGCAAAGAAGGACCTAGTTAAGCTGCAGCTTGCCCAGAAGGCTAATATCAATACTATGCATGCCAGTCTCTTTTGGCTAAGAGTTGAGGAAATACTTACTGCATCGCTTCTTGTTTTTATAAAAAACATTAATGTGTTGGTAATTCCAAATTGTTTGCATAGTCAACTTACACACGGAAATGAAGCAGGAATTCCCCAGGGTGGCTGTTTAGGCTCCTTGCTTTTTTCAATCTTTACTAACGACATGAGTAAGGCCAGTGTGTCTATGTATGCGGATGACTCAACACTATACACGTCAGCTTCTACAGCGACTGAAATGACTGCAGCACTTAACAAAGAGCTGCAGTTAGTTTTAGAATGGGTAGCAAGGTCTAAGTTAGTCCTAAATATTTACAAAACTAAAAGCATTGTATTTGGGACAAATCATTCCCTAAACCATAAACCTCAACTACATTTCGTAATGAATAATGGGGATCCATAATAAATACAAATACAAATACACACTTACTGCACCAGACATGCCTTTTCACAGTCCCCATGTCCAGAACAAATTCAAGGAAATGTACAGTATTATACAGAACCATGATTGCATGGAACTCCCTTCCATCTTATATAGCTCAAGTGAACAGCCGTCCTGGTTTCAAAAAATAAATAAAGCAACACCTCACAGCACAATGCATCTCCCCCATGTGACCTACTTGTTGTGTGTTTGTACTGACATGAATGTGTAACTGATAGATGTGCACACTTTGATTTGATTGGATTTGATTTGATGTGGAATATCAGTCTGATTTGTCTTTGTGTGACCTCAAGACCATAATCATCACCATTCATCTCAGGTACGCACACACACACACACACACACACACACACACACACACACACACACACACACACACACACACACACACACACACACACACACACAGGATTAAAGATAGAGAAGCCTCTCTTCACTCTGATGTGTGCCTTGCCAGGTAACCTCCCTTCCTGAGGTATTTATGGTCATGAACAGCAGATGCTCAGGGTTCCAGTCCTCTACTGTATATTCATTACTGATCTGCACTTGTCTTCACCCGCCATCTCTGCCCTGCACTCATTACACCAACAGTGCATGAGCACTCTGTGACCTCCATGGCCTCCACACTCAAGGAAGGGCGCTGATCAATACATTTTACATGAATATGTGTTTATTGACCATATTTGCCCTTGTCGAGGTTATCCTCTCATGAGTGAGCATTATATGAATCCCCAATGACATGTTGTTTCAAATGTGTTTCAAAGCCTCATAAACATCCAAGATTCCGCTGACTGGGGACTGACTGGGCACAAAAGACTTCAGAACTTTGAATGTTAAACAAACACCGTTTTCTTGTCACTCACTATGAATGAACTAATCGTAACTCCTGACAAGACCAAAGTAGGAGCACAGCAATCAAAGCAGACATGTTCAAACATGCTCTGGCAGCAGGTCAGATTCTGCAGGCTCATGGTCTGAGCTTTTTGGTCTATTTATACCCTGTCCATGGTTTCTTCATATAGCTCCAGGATCACATTTCCCTCTTCCAGCTCTCTAGGAGCCTTGCTCTAACCTCCTTTATATCCATCACCTGCCCTGCATAGCGGCCAGCCGGCCAGCCTGACTAAGCGGTTATGAAGGTGTAATTGCCTAGCATTAAAATTTCAGAGACCCCTGTTCCATCCTCCTGCATGGTGTGACAGGGGAGGAAGATGAAGTGACTGCTGACAGCATTGGGTTCTGGAACCACAAAGCTCAAAGCTCAAAGCATCATGGTTTAGTGCTAACTCTGCCACTACACAGACACTCAATTGTGAGTTTTTCATCGCTTTATAACAGGGATGGACAACTTTGGTCCTGGAGGTCTGCAGTGTGTGCAAGTTTTTATTCCAGCTCAACAGTAACAAGTCTGGTTCAAACACTTAACTTACCATGGTATTCTTCGTGGTCTACAACACTTTCTTCCCATCTCCTTTTCTACTTTCTGCTATTTCCCTCCCTGGCTATTGCACTCTCTGTACTCCTCTTCTCTAGCGCCATCTAACGGCCACATGTGTCCTTACAATACACCATAGAGATAGATAGAGGACTCATGTTTTATTTTATTTCACCTTTATTTAACCAGGTAGGCCAGTTGAGAACCAGTTTTCATTTACAACTGCAACCTGGCCAAGATAAAGCAAAGCAGTGCGACAAAAAAAAAAACACAGAGTTACATATAAACAAACGTACAGTCAATAAAACAATAGACAAGTCTATGTACAGTGTGTGCAAATGTAGAAGAGTAGGGAGGTAAGTCAATAAATAGGCCATGGAGGCGAAATAATTACAATTTAGCGTTAACACTGGAGTGATAGATGTGCAGATGATGATGTGCAAGTAGAGATACTGGGGTGCAAAAGAGCAAGAGGATAAGTAACAATATGTGGATGAGGTAGTTGGGTGTGGTATTTACAGATTGGCTGTGTACAGGTACAGTGATAGGTAAGCTGCTCTGACAGCTGATGCTTAAAGTTAGAGAGGGAGATATAGACTCCAGCATCAGTGATTTTTGCAATTCGTTCCAGTCATTGGCAGCAGAGAACTGGAAGGAAAGGCGGCCAAATGAAGTGTTGGCTTAGGGGGTGACCAGTGAAATATACCTGCTGGAGCGTGTGCTACGGGTGGGTGTTGCTATGGTGACCAGTGAGCTGAGATAAGACGGGGCTTTACCTAGCAAAGACTTATAGATGACCTGGAGCCAGTGGGTTTGGCGACGAATGTGTAGTGAGGGCCAGCCAACGAGAGCATACAGGTTGCAGTCGTGGGTAGTATATGGGCCTTTGGTGACAAAACGGATGGCACTGTGATAGACTACATCCAGTTTGCTGAGTAGAGTGTTGGAGGCTATTATGTAAATGGCATCGCCGAAGTCGAGGATCGGTAGGATAGTCAGTTTTACGAGGGTATGTTTGGCAGCATGAGTGAAGGAGGCTTTGTTGCGAAATAGGAAGCCGATTCTAGATTTAATTTTGGATTGGAAATGCTTAATGTGAGTCTGGAAGGAGAGTTTACAGTCTAACCAGACACCTAGGTATTTGTAGTTGTCCACATATTCTAAATCAGAACCGTCCAGAGTAGTGATGCTAGTCGGACGGGAGGGTGCGGGCAGCAATCGGTTGAAGAGCATACACTTAGTTTTACTTGCATTTAAAAGCAGTTGGAGGCCACGGAAGGAGTGTTGTATGGCATTGAAGCTCGTTTGGAGGTTTGTTAGCACGGTGTCCAAGAAGGGCCAGATGTATACAGTATGGTGTCGTCTGCGTAGAGGTGAATCAGAGAATCACCAGCAGCAAGAGCGACATCATTGATGTATACAGAGAAAAGAGTCGGCTCGAGAATTGAACCCTGTGGCACCCCCATAGAGACTGCCAGAGGTCCGACAAAACAGGCCCTCTGATTTGACAACCTGAACTCTATCTGAGAAGTAGTTGGTGAACCAGGCGAGGCAGTCATTTGAGAAGCCAAGGCTATTGAGTCTGCCGATAAGAATGCGGTGATTGACAGAGTCGAAAGCCTTGGCCAGGTCGATAAGGCGGCTGCACAGTACTGTCTTTTATTGATGGTGGTTATGATATCGTTAGGACCTTGAGCGTGGCTGAGGTGCACCCATGACCAGCTCGGAAAAGTGGAGAAGGTACGGTGGATTCGAAATGTGCGATAATGTCAGGACCCGGTGCGAGAAACAGTCACTAATAATCGTCAGAACCCAGAAGATGAGGCAGACACAGCAGTACTAGAGATGGTGGTTTAATTAAAGAACAAAATCTTCAGGCAAGAAGAAACTAAATCCACAATGTCCAAAATAAAGCCAAGAGGCACAAAATGGAAATCCTCCAAAATACAAAAGAAAACTCCACAAATGGTAAAAAACAGCAGGGAAAAACAAACCTCAAAAGACTACTCAAATAATACACAAGAAACTAAACCAGAGAACCTCTGGAAAAATCCAACAAGAGAAATATCTGTATAAAACAAGGCTTGGGCTGGGGCTGGGCTGGGGCTGGGTGCTAACTTACAAACACTGAGCAGGAACGTGAGGAACACACAGGGTTTAAATTACTAACAAGGGAACGACCCACAGGTGCAAACAATAATTAGAGCAAGAAAAACAAAAAGTACAAAAAGGTGCAATGGGGACATCTAGTGACCAAAACCCGAACAGTCTTGGCCAAAACCTGACAGATAATCTGTTTGTTAACATGGCTTTCAAAGATTTTAGAAAGGCAGGGCAGGATGGATATAGGTCTATAACAGTTTGGGTCTAGAGCGTCTCCCACTTTGAAGAGGGGGATGACCGCGGCAGCTTTCCAATCTTTGGGGATCTCAGACGATACAAAATAGAGGTTTAATAGGCTAGTAATAGGGGTTGCCACAATTTCGGCGGATAATTTTAGAAAGAGAGGGTGCAGATTGTCTAGCCCAGCTGATTTGCAGGGATCCAGATTTGCAGCTCTTTCAGAACATCAGCTGTCTGGATTTTGGTGAAGGAGCAGCGGGGGGGGGGGGGGGCTTGGGCAAGTTACTGCAGGGGGTGCTGAGATGTTGGCCGGGGTAGGGGTAGCCAGTTGGAAAGCATTGCCAGCCGTAGAAAAATGCTTATTTAAATGATCAATTATCGTAGATTTATTGGTGGTGACAATGTTTCCCATCCTCAGTGCAGTGGGCAGCTGGGAGGAGGTCCTCTTATTCTCCATGGACTTTACAGTGTCCCAAAACTTTTTGGAATTAGTGCTACAGGATGCAAATTTCTGTTTGAAAAAGCTAGCCTTAGCTTTCCTTACTGTGAGTATATTGGTTCCTGACTTCCCTGAAAAGTTGCATATCTCGGGGGCTATTCGATGCTAATGCAGAACGCCACAGGATGTTTTTGTGCTGGTCAAGGGGAGTCAGGTCTGGGGTGAACCAAGGGCTATATCTGTTCTTAGTTCTAGATTTTTTGAATGGGGCATGCTTATTTAAGATGGTGAGGGAAGCACTTTTAAAGAGCGACCAAGCATCCTCTACTGACGGGATGAGGTCAATATCCTTCTCATCTTTATATCTGTGAGATTATAGCATCTGTGACAGCATGGGCAGCGCCATTGAGGCTACAACCCAAAGTAATTCCGACYCAGTCGACTACTTTGACTACTTCAAAATGGCGGAAGCATGGTGGAAGCCCTCAATRGTAATGTTCATGCCAAAACGGGTATATCCATGATGAGTCTTCTATCGCTATGGCTCACATCCCTATGTTCCTCTCAGAGGAACAGTCAGTGTAGTGATACAGCAGCCGATGGGGAACACAGATCTGAGAGTCTGTTATTTATAGTGCAGAAATAGGCAAAAGGGATGAGAGAGTCTCTTCTAGATGAGACAACGGTCTCAACTCCCTCTCCCTGCTTTCCTTCCCTCCCAGCCCAGAGAATGCAATCACTCAGTAACTGTCATGGAGTATCTACAAAACATGGGACAAACTTGTTTAAATTGCCATGCAAGTGGTAAAAGTGCTTTTGGAGTTATGGGAGCAGTTTAGAATACGAAAACATGTGGCTCTTTCAATCCCACGAGATAGCTGTGTTTTTATTGAATGTACAGTATGTATGTAGTACAACATTGTTTTATATCAAATATGCGGCCATGTGGACAGAGTTACCAACAGTACAGCAGGAGTCCTGTTATAATGGGACATGCGTAATAGTCTGTGTTGTGTGTCCATCTCTGTGTGACACTGTCAATCCTTTCCCTGTCTTACAAAAAAAGAAAAAAACCTGTGTGTACAGCAGCACAATAATGACATAACACAAACAAAGATATTGAGAATGCTAAGCCACAGATGGGTAAAGTAAAGAAAATGATATCAATAGCCAGTGTGAAAACACAGAAAGACAGAAGCGGAGACATTGAAACATCTACAGAGAGAGAGAATGAGAGAGAGAGGAGAGAGAGAGAGAGAGGAGAGAGAGAGAGAGAGAGAGAGAGAGAGAGAGAGAGAGAGAGAGAGAGAGAAGAGAGAGAGAGAGAAGACAACGAAAATCATTGTAGAATAAAAAGGGTGGGAAAATGTGCTGCCCTTGAGAGATGATCATGCTTGTGTTGCCTTGGTAACAAGCCCTGTTAGGTAATTAGGTTGCCATGGTGCCTATTTCTGCCAGTGATGGAGACCTGGCCTTCCTGTCCATGATCAAAGCTCACCAACACAGAAAGGAACTCATAACACTGGACTAAACAGTGCTGCACTAGAGGGTAAATGTATTCAGCCATTCACTGGTCCTCAATTGAAATTAGGGCCAAACACCTGGAACATGTACAATAACTGCACCTGCATGTCCATTGGTGATTTAATGTAGGGATACATTTGGCAACGATACAGAGTAGATACTGACACGAAGAAATAATCAACCAAACAACCAAATAAATAACCAAGCAAACACACAGCGAGACAACCTTGGATCCTCGGGTGGATGTCCTCAGTGTAATAAAAACAAGAGAAACAGAACTTTTATACAATTCCAAATGAATTGTGTGAACACAGTACATCACACTCAAAATCATGTATATTACGGAACCAGTCACGCAAATGAGATTAACTAGCTAATTTACAAACAGTGTAATTGCCACACAGATAGATTCTACTCCAGTGATTCACAGGCCTTGTTATGCTGCAGTAGCTGTATATCAGGGCCCTGGAAGTTTGGCAAGACCCTAGTAATTCCCTTGCCCTGGCCCATTGTCAGAGTGCCATATAGAGTACACTGAACCACTAAATCATCTGGATAGGCTGATGGTAGTGACTGCTAAACAATAGAAACTATCTTGCCAAGTTCAATGGTTTAATACAGGGCATATGCTTTGCTTGTCTCACAGCATCCACATGTATTTTTCAAGTATATTTACTACTACTGTGGGTTTCTTGTAACTTTAACAGTGACTCAACCGTTGTAGGTGTGTTTGTGTGACTATGTGTGGGAGAGTTTCTCTGTTTGTTTTCAGGTGCAGCACCTCTGAGGTCATATCGTATTCGTCTGGATACTGCTTAGGCTAAATGTGTATGTGTTTATCAGATTACTTTGACTGACTCTCCTCTCTCAAGGTGGTCTGACACAATCATCTGATTACATGTGTACCAAAATGAATGTAATTTTTTCCTCCAATGTTCTGATGTGTCCTCCTGTGCAGATGGTTTCCATGGGAACAGGACCAGAGCGTCTGAGTATATGGATGTAATAAACATTCAAAACATGCGCTGTTCAGATAGAAGTGTGTATGTGAGAGATAAAAAAAAAAAAAAGAAATGATTCACTAAAACAAAACATATAAGCACAAAGACAAACAGAGATAATTTATTTCATTACTTTTTTACATTTTATTTATGTGGTTCTTTTTGTAAGGATCATCCAGAAAAGCTCAGCTAGAATACATATCTTGAAAGGGAACATAAGAATATGTACCTGTGTTGGTCGACAGATGGGGCATGACAAATTAAAGCAAACAGCTGGCATTCTTCCAACATACACTGAGTTGTGTGAACAATGCACATCGTATGTTCACACAGGCAGTTATTTTATCATCTTAAAACCTCTTCTTATACAAGCACTAACTTCAAACAATAACCAACCTCAGCACTAAAGTTGGTTAGTTGCATTCACTACTGAACATCTTTCTACCTAATTTGTCATATATTTTGCAAGATGTTGGAGTATATGGTACACTGTAGTGTTGTTTGCTGCTAAGAAAAACAACGGTGGAAAATATATGCAATTCCCATAGCAAACGTTTAGTAAACACTCTGATCCCTAAAATATGGCACCATTGAAGAGGGAGGAGTCTCCCTGTTGCATAATTGTGGCCTGCACTGTTCCATGCTTCACTCCACCTCTTGGATAGGTTTGTGTTTGTAGATCAAAAGTGTGCATTGGTATGGCAGTGTTGTAGTGTGTAAATACAGCTTCATGTCTACGTTGACTAGTTCCCTATAGGAGGAATTTTAAGTCTTTACTTGGCTGGTTCCTCTTTACCGTGTTAACTGAGCTAAGTAGTCTGGTCTAAAAACTGACTTTAGAAATACAAACTCTTTACATTATGCAGATGTGCACCCCAACCCCTTATTGATTAAATAGCAACATTTAAATAGCAAATATTCTCAATTCAAGTTGTACATTGTGAAATACACTGGTCTTTTGTTCAGTGCGAGAGATATTATCTACCAAACCCAAAGGTTTAACCTGATGTCTAGTTTGGAGCGCTGGTTGAATGGTTTATTATACAGGCAGTGTATATATTGTCTGTGGCAGCAATCTTATGCTAAGAGCATTTGTGAGCCAAATGAAGAGGTTATTAGTATACGTAGACTATGCATATATTCCATCATATTCTATCAACCTTCAGTAACTATGTGGGTAATGTATCTTTTGTGTGTTTTGAAATCCCATGTAGGAAATAATGTGGTGAATAATCCCCTGGGAGTTGGTAAAAGGAAAATGTGACGACTTTGCAGCAAAGTGGATTTTTCTTTATAATATGGCCATTCAGACTGAGTTAATGGAAACAGTGGAAAACTGTTCCTCATCCTCTCTCACTTACACATCTCAATGCGAATAATGGTATCTAGTACCACAACTTTCTCATGCAACATATTGGTAATAACCTGGCTCTTTGACACATTAAGCCAAGTGACAATGGAGATATTAGTCAATATTCTATAGTTAACTAGAAAAGCAAAGCCCAAAACTTGTGAAAACATTATACACTTGTGAAAGCATTGTGGAAATATTGTTTCATGTAAGTGTAACACATACAGTACTGTTGAAAGAGAGTTCAGAAACCAACCAACCAGTTGTCATTTACTAGGTAGTTACAACATGGGTAATCATTTTGTTTTTATCCCATCAAAACCAGTTTTGTAATGACTTATGTTAGTGCTTGATCTCTGTTAGTCTCATGGTCACATACGTGAAGTACATTGCTCTGAGTGCTGTATGTACTGTATATGAAATCCACAGCACATTGCCTGGATGAGTTTTCCACCTTGTATCATGAAGGTAACAGAGTAATATTTGTAAGAAATACCTCAAATAAATGTTTCTTTACATTGCTGATAAATGCAAGGTTCCCTTTGCAGGCATAGTACCATACAGCAAATACATATTTAGGCAAGAAATGTGTCAATTGTTTGTATAACTGGGGATATCAAATTAATATAAAGCACAACTACAGTTGAATTTAGGGCAAGTGACATTTTGTGACATAAAAAACAAACTGAAAAAATGTCATTGTTGCAGTTATGATCACTTTGCTGAATACATTTTTCTTACACTCAATCCTTAATGTGTAAAGAGTGAGGGCATTGAATATTTCTCAAAGGAAAGTTGAGGGTAAATATATGAAAAGGGCAACTCAGATGTGGTATGGCAAAAACAGCCAGAAAACAAGTATTTGGCAAGCTTTAACTCAGGGGAAAAATTACTGTGTTACTGGGGTCAAAATGACACTCTTGATTAGACTTTCTCCAACATAGTTACATGAAGTCAGACACAAGGAAGGGAAGCAGATATACAGTACAAACATAAACTTCAATAAACACATACACGCACGTACACACACACGCACACACAAACAAAGACACACACACACACACACACACACACACACACAATGTTCATTCTTACTCAAGTGTGAACAGCATGAAATCAACCAGTCATAGGTACAGCAGCCAATGAGAAAGGTTTGAGAACCACAACTCTTCTGGGTGACATTTAAGGCTGGGCAGGGCCTGGCAGCATGTCCAGCTGTCCACATCAACACCCCCCTGGCACTGGTCATCTATGTACAACAAACAGACTAAGAGCATTATCAGTCGGGGGATGGGACGTTGTGGCCCACACACAGTGTGGTTGGAACACCATGGTTCATAACACAGACTGACTGGTCTGTGTTCTGTGATCGCCTGGCCCGGCCTGGGCGGGATGCTAGAGAGAAGAGAGACAGAAGCGTTATTACCCAGGGCCTGCTCCTGCTGGGTGAGGGCCTGCTGGGCGAGGGCCTGCTGGGTGAGGGCTTGGGTGAGAGTTAATGGTGGATGATGCTCAAAGTGCAGAGGGAGGAGCAGAGATGAGATAACTTTAGAGGAGTTTAATGTGTGCCGCCGGGCTGGCATCCCATGGTAAACCAGCTAGTTTGACCATGCTTCACCCATGCTTAGCCAATGCATCACACCTCTTAGTGTAGACTGTCTGTATAAATAGGTTGTTTTAAAGAGAAGTCTTATGAGTATGTTCAAACCATGCTTTCATTTATAATCCCCTTTAGATGTTGTTGAGGGTTTAGTCATCACCATGCTGTGCATTCTGCCATGCATCTTCCAGGCCACTCTGGGTTCAGACTTGATTTCACTCCTATTTAAGACCCCCCATTCACTTCCTTTTGGTTTCCAAAAAGCTTGGTACACCAGAGGAGAGAAAGGGAGAAATACATTCAATCCATTCAATGAAATACAGACCCCTCTGACATGTTTCATACAAAATTTATTTCATGCTAGAGTTGTATTCTTCAACTCTTTTTTCCGATTGATTTCATGTTGCATAACATTGTGCATGCAGTTGATTTCCCCCATGTTCTTAATTGCAAACAATGATTTTATGTTTTCAAATATACATGTATTTTTGCTGCTTTCAAAGTAGCTAAAGGTTGTTAGGGAAAGATGGTCAGACACAACCTGTCTCAACCAGATTCTTTATGATATTGTTTCTAGTTTTCTTTTAAAAAAATAACACTGTTCAAAGTATATATTTAGTATGTGAAAGTAACAATGGTTCACTATGATAAGTTCTCCATAAATAATTGATTGTATACATCTAGACGTATAGCAGTAGACAGAAACATAGATTACTAATTTAGCCTAAATTATTCTTCTCATTAAGATCCAGGATCACAAGCATGCCAACATAAACAAGGTCAAATGTTATTTTAGCTTTTCACAACATAGAGAGCTTGCTGAAATATGTATATTCTCCATCTTTCTACAAGTCTCTAGTTAGGAAATAGTGGTCAATATGACCAGAGCTGCCAGGTAACATGTACTCTGTACCACAAAGAAAAAGAGGAAGAAATGTGAAAAGAAAACACTCTGTCATTGAACACCTTAATAGTCTGGCTACATAGATTGTATGCAAAAGTGATGAAACGTTAAAATAAAAATATATTCTTCATACGGATAGTCGTAATAGCTATAGTTTATTTTTATTTTTTACTAGTCCACCATGCAACTCATGCTAAATAAAAAGAGTCATGTTTAACTGATGGTATTGGGTGACATAAATGCCATTAGCAGTTATTCTTATTGTCCTCTACTTATTGATTTCATTCCACCCTTTCTGGCCATTCAGGCCAAGATGTCAGACCAATGTTCCTTTGTTATTTGTCTTTCTGTTCTCCTACAGTTCTTCATTGAGAAAAAGTCCATACAAAAACAACAATGAAGAAAAGCAAAAAGGACGTATTCGATCATGATGTTTGAGAGAAAACCTGTCCTTCAAAAGTGAGATGGGTGAGCTCACTGTAAGAAACCTCTGTATCTACTGTTTCTCTTCCTCGCTGTGAATGTGGCCCTGTCAAGCCTTCCATCCGTGAATCAAGAAACGTTGGAGAGGGGGATTTCTCCCAAAGCGTTGGTTTCTCCCATTCAGAGTCAGACTGTGGTGCACCCCCCTCAGGTCACTCTGAGAACTTCTGCCTGCATATACTTAACTAAGACAGTCTCCTCTTTACAGGGATCTGTGGTAGAGAATACACGGGAGGGTTGGGTTGCTCAGCATCAGTCATTCCCAAGAGGATGGATTAATTTGAGAAAGGTAAGACAATGGGGGGGTTACAGAGAAAGAGGACCTCTTACAGWTGTTTTAAAATTAAAAATTAAAAAATTTGCTCTGTGGTGATCCAGGAGAAGGAGAGAAAACAATGGACAGARATATAGAGAAGTGAAAGAAAGAGACAAGCTGAGAGGACAGCAGAGGAACAGAGTGTCAGGGTGTGTGACTGGGTCAACTATCTGTTGTGACTGACTGGGCCAACTATCGGAGCTGTGTCCATGCACACAACCTCCCTGAGGGGGAGCCACACCAACAGAGAAAGACAGGATTGTAGCTGGATAGGAAGATCGACAGAATAAAAGACAGAAGAGCAGAACGGGAGAAGAAGTCAACCAAAAATGGGAAAATTAGACTTCTCTTTGAAGTAGCTACTTTGTGGTTGTGCTTGTGGTGGGAAGAGACATTCTTTACCTTGTAAAAAAGTATTATGAAATAGAATATAGATAAGCAAAAATATATATCTTTACTACTGAATCTATTGATGGTTTGCCTTCAATAAAGACATGACTAGGTTCCAATAATTGAAGTGTTGGAGTACTTCACCTTCAGTGAATATTTACAGCTGGGTCCTTTTCACCATTTGGATGGGCCATACAAGAGTATTTAGAGAATATTATCTCCCATTCAGAGTTCTATATGAGTTCTTCCAGATCTTTTGGAATCTACCTGAGCTGACCTACTCTTTCCTATGGATGTAAAACTTCCATATTTCTGGTATTAAAGACTCTCTTCCCATTATCAGTTTTAAGAAGGGACAGTTTACAGAGACAGAGAACAAGCAACACAGATAGATAACCACAGAAAAAAGAAGAGACAGAAGCGAAAAAAGCTGAAGACGGAGAGCAAGGTCCAGATGACAAAAATGGGACAGACCGATACAACACAGTGGAACAGGAGCTAGCTGCAGATTGGGTTTCTGTGGGTGGGTAACAAGGAGAGGGGCAGAGGTTTAGAGGGGACCCTCGGAGACCGCCCTGTGTCACTGATCCATGCCTACAGAATGCTACAGGACACTATGTGGGCTGCTGGGCCCTGCAGACGCTGACACCACTTCGGTACCAGACCCATGCCTGCAATGGTGCTAAGGCCATAAAGCATTTGGTAACCTTTGTTTGGGGAGAGACAGAGTTTCTGGGGTGTAGTGTATTGGTATGGGACCTCTATCTTTCAAAGAATTTCCTTTCACTCTTTTTTCAAAATGTATAATGTTATTGATCCAGGCCAATTGTACACACGTATTACCATTCATGCATTCTCTGTTTGATTAAGGCCCCGGAAGCATGCAGAGAGCAGTTGGGGGGGGTTGAGGATTGGCTCGGAAAGAGAAGGCACATCAATGTATTTTCTAGAAGGGTTGAGAACCCAACAGCCATTCTGACTCCAGGCACTAACACTTATCTGACGCTTATTCAGCTAGTTCAACATCAAGATACATTTGTGGTTAACAATATCAAATGGAGAAGAGAGACTGACAGTATCCAGTCTGCTTTGTAATACTGTCTATAAGAGTGCTGGCACAGAGCCATATTCAGCTAGACTTCAACATGTATCTACTGCAGTCCAATTATATAGTGATCTTGTTACATAATCTTATGACATGCTGTTATTTAATAACAATAGCCTGTCATCTATTTGTGAAGCAATGATATAAAAATTGTTCTTAGCAGAAGTTAGATCTTGTTGAATTATTATTCGTTGTTAGATCAGAGGTAGGACACTGTTGAACATTTCCGTCTTGCTTCTCACCATGCTTGTCATATACTGTAATACCATGTGGCCTCTCTTATTCCTCACCATACTTCACCCCTTACCACCAGCTACATTTCCTCTCCAATGCCAACCATCAGCTGGACAGGACATGCAGTGTTGAGTTAAGAGACAAGCACAACACATGCCAACATGGAGCAACAGAGAAACAGGTTCACTTTACATTGGCAACATGTACATAGACAATCACACACAGACACAGTCGCAGACATACCGTACACACACTCAGAAGCACATTCATAAACACATGACATAGAATATACAACAGTGAGGGCATGTGTACTCTTAGATGCTGTTAGTGGTCATCCTACTTGATTTATGTAATGGATCAGTCTCGTGACGTGGACACAGTGGATTACTGTTGTGTTTGTGTTATGGCTCTTGAGAGTCACTGAACTTGTCCACCCAAAACAGATCATGCTCACAAAGAGCAGTTCACTATGGGAGACAGTGGGAATGTGTGACCTTTCAACCAAAAAAAGCTCCACTGTGCTCTAGAGGAGACAGGATAAAAAGTATGTGTAAACTGTATACTGTGTTGAGGCTGTAGCAGGTTCTGTCTTAGCTAATGTCTGGGAACTTGGCTGGGGATGATGGCAGGTGAGATTTAGCAATGCTATTAGCCCATGACAATAATATACAGTATTATGTGCTTGTGATTCATCTCCCTACGCTCACAAGCAGCTAATTTAAGAAGCTGCGGATGACACTGGCATTATAGTTTGATACTGCAACAATTGTGGAATCAGCTTCTTCTTCTTCTTTTTCAGAGTTGATTCATCATAGAAGYATTTGGCTTGCAGTTGTCCTGCCTTTGTTTGGTATAACTGTAGACTAGAGGACATGATGAGGGCCTGATGTTACTGTAGAGCATAAGGATAGTAAGGATCTCTCGGTGTGGTGAACAAGGCATTTCTTTCATTGTGCTATTCTTTAGTGTTAGAGGCTGGGGCGTCAGGTTGTGAGTGTGGCATGGCCGTCCTCTTGGCCACATACCCACCCAGCTAGCTGCAGCAGAGGGTAGCCCTGGGGGCCCTGGGGGCCGAGCGATGGGCATGGGGGCGCCGGCTCCGCCAGTGACCTCCCCTGGGAAGGGCCGGCTACCGGCCAATTAGACACAAATCAAGGATGGGGGTATGATGAAAGGGGGAGTGATGGAGGGAGGAACAAACAGATCAGACAATGAGTAGAGGGAAAACAAGGAAAAACAAACATACGACAAAGAAAAACAGAAAAAGGGAAAGTTAAGGTTGGCCCAGGGGGCAGTGTGATAGTCTCGGTGATAGTGAACAAACCAAATGGAGAGTATGGAACACCCAGAGATGGAGAGGAGGGTTGGCAGGGTAACATAAAGAACATTTTCAAGAAAATCCCAAAACAGAAAAACAAGACCACTAATTAATGATTTGTTTATATATTTGTTCAGTAACTTATTTCATGAGGAAGTAAATAAATTAAAGTAAGAGTAATAAAGATGATTCAGTTTTAATGAAAGAGAGAGAGAAGAGTTGGACAGAGAAAAAGGCTAGCGTCCAAATGCCAAATAAGAATGTTGGGGGTGATGGTTTTTTGTTGTTGTTTTTTTTCACCTTTATTTAACCAGGTAGGCCAGTTGAGAACAAGTTCTCATATAGAACTGCGACCTGGCAGATGTTGTGTCGCTCAGCAGTAGTATGTGGGTGGGGGACCTGAAGTTGTTTGTGTTGGAACTGTATAGACAAAGATAGTAGGGACAAGACCTACTGTGAGATAGCAACAACAAAAATAATGTGTGTGCTCTCTAAAGTGTCTTTTTGTGTCACGTTTCAGACTTACAGTACAGCTGTGCAGTTTCTCCTCCCTGAGTACACATGAAAGTGTGTTTGTGCTTGACTCTAAGTGTGTTCCCTGAGGTGTGTTCCCTGAGGTGTGTTCCCTGAAATGTGTTCCCTGAAATTTGTGCACTGAGGAAGGTGTGCCCTGAGATTTAAGCCCTAGGATGTGTGCCCAGATGTAGGGCCTGTGTCAAGGTGTGTCATATTACGTACCCTTCCTGACTCTGGCCACCGTGTGGCCTGGCCGCCCGCCCATGGCCAGCAGGAAGCAGGGCTGCTGCTCGGACTGGTCAATAGGGCTTAAGATCTGTCCGTCGTCAGGTGACATGATCTGGTCTATGTGGGGACAGTCTTCATTGGCCAGTGCTGCTTTTTCTGCCTCCTTGGCTGACTCCTTGGCTGACTCCTTAGCTGACTCCTTGGCTGACTCCTTGGCTGACTCCTTGGCTAACTCCTTGGCTGCTCTCTTGGCTGACTCCTTGGATGTTTCCCCGTTCACTTTGGGATCTTGAAAAACAGCTTGTGGAGCTGAAACAGAGGGAGAAGAACTTAGTGGTGATTCCTCAATGGTGTGGAAGAGGATGTGTCAGCACTGGCACTTGTGTGCAAGCTTGGCTGTTTTTTAATCAACCAGGTAACACAGTTTTGAAGCACAATCATCAAACTTTTAAAAATGTAAAATCAACTTTGACCTTTCCCAACTGCCCCAAATCCCAACCACAGGAACTTCAACAAACAAAAACTTCAGACTTGCTGCTCAATTTGGCACGGAATATCTGCTTTCTTTGGTTTCCCTCACTCTCAAAACTAACAAGCTCCTGTCCTGGAAATGTACCTCCTGCCTTTACAGACATAGCAGTGACTATGTACAGGTCAATAAAATAACTGTAGTGCCACACGATTCTTCATCTTCAGTATGGTAAATAAAGGTGACCAACTCACAACAGTCTGAGAGAACATGAAACACTACCATTTGATCATCCAGGCCTCACATGTCATGCCTCGTGGGCCTTATAAGCATTACATCTCCAGACTGAACCACACAGCCCAGACCACCACTGTCACCGCTGTAGTGAAACATTATTTGTGGGTAAGATTTGCAGATATTAGCAATGGTGTCTCTGCTGCATTGATGCTTCACCCCATTACACATTACAGTAATTCATCTGCTCTTGTCAGCGCAGCAGGCAGCACACAGACCCTAGCCAGCCACACACAGCCATTGTATGTGTGACGCAGACCCCCTGGGATGGAGGGAGAGGAAGGAGGGGAGAGAGAGTTTGTGATGAGTCACTTTCTTCAGAATAGTTCAATGAATAAAGACACCATTCTCTACCTCCCTCTCTCCTCCTACACTTTAATTGCAGCCTCTGTGTTCATCCCGTTCTCCCTATCCCTGTTGACTTTTGTCTTTTTTTCATCCCCCCATCCCCTCATTCATCTTTTGGATATCTGTATCCAAGTCATGGGCTCTATTGATTGGCTGTTGGTATGGTCATCGTGCATGTCTGATGTGATGAAGTGGCAGAGGATTTGTCCAGATGGTGCCTCTTTACGGGAAAGAGAAGTAGAGAAAAGATGACACAGCAGTAATGACCATATCACTGAGATCTGTCCATCACTGGCATTGTGGAGGACAACACTTCCAATAGAAGCATGATGCATTCTGGTCATTTTGGTCAGCCATCACTACAGCCACCTTACTCTCTACTTTCTACTGCACTAACAACATTTATCACAGAACCATACTCATCACTTCTCATTCAAATGTATTGCCACACTGCACAACCACAGAAGAGATATACAGCAAGATACTGTATGTAAGTTAGCGGACCTGGTCCAGAAGTGTCTGTGTGCACGTGTGACTAAAAACAGCTCACTGAATAAATGATGACAGCAATTTCAGAGTTTTTTTTTTTTTACTGCACTGGCTTGCTGTTTGGTACTGCACTCTCATAGTCATCCCAATGGCATTTCACCGGGTCCCCACTGGTCCCTTACTGTGTGTCTGTGTGTTTTGACATTGATTAGTAAAAATTTCTTCGTCATAAAACAACCCTCAAGTGTCCCCAGATTATCATGTGCACTGTGGCTAAGCAAGTCCGGGAACCTCGTTCCAGCGGTATGGTATGACCTGTATCGAAAGAGACAGTGATCTTGTGATAAGACCGTGGAGTAAGTTATCGGCTCACACAGTACCTCCCTTAAACTTGTGTGATGGTAGCTTGTCTTTTTACTGGTTACAGACATGGACAAAATTTCCACAGAAACGCAATATAGCAGGTTCGTGGTTGTCATGTCTCCTTTCCCGTTCCTTATCGGGATGGATGCGAATACCTCCCACTGTCATGGTGGCTCAGGTCTCTTAGCACGTTTGAAGTATTTGTTGAGATCGAAGTGTAATACACCGGTTTGTTAACATGGCAGGCTCTCATTCCACCTAGCTCGTGTTTACGAAGTGACTAAGCCCGTCTGGTTCAAGCGGAATGGTCTAGGTCAATCAAATATCCCTCTTGAAGAGGAACCTCTCCGGGATAGGGTAATTCCATCCTTAACCTCATGCGTTGTTTATCCCTCCATGAAAACGTAGCTGTGAGCTAACTTGCTCTTTCCGGTCACTGTTGATCATCAAGTGTATTCGCCAACTCGTAATAGAGTATTCGGTTTATGGGATCGTGATCACCCTTGTACATTCATTTAAGCCAGTTGCCCTGGGTAATCCTCCTTCCCAAGAACTTAACGATCAATTAAAACCCTATCATCGTCCTCTTTAAATGTGTTCTGGGATAACGTTAGGGAACACCATCCCGTTGATGCCTCCCTGATACTTCCCACTCCGCGGTACCGGACCAGGTAAATGGTAGGTGGTATATGACTATAGCGGATCCGTAGCTCTCTCTTGGGAGTATGGTTTTTCTTGAGGAGTAGAATACAATACAACACTGTTGTGTTGAAAAGGGAAGCTATCACTCAGTTTGCCTTCCCATGAGTAACATTGTTTTGGTTATTAACGCCTAGTGTTTCCTGGATACTTTGTGAATACCATTAGAAAGTAGCTTTTTCACGGGATAACTAAGGGTACTCTGAAACTTTCTGAGATATCTGAGACCTGACGTACAGTTCTCAACTGCATGACGAGCACAGACAAATTCCCCTGGCTCGGTGTCTGTCCTAGGCATTTCTCCCTGGATCTGACCAAGGTTGTGTTTCGATAATGCCTGCTAGTTCCTGCTTGAGTTGTTCATTCTATCTATTCTTCTTTTATGCTCTGATGAATAACCCAAAATCGGGACGGGTAGAAGGGCAACAGTGGGATTCTTTATTCCAGGTTATCAACATGCAACGAATGGTATTCTTCTGGTATATATCAAAGGTGTAAAGCCAACACAGTGAAACTTTAATATCCTCTCTAGTAGAGAGAACGGACTTGAGACGGGCTACCCCGTGTACTTTCAGTGTTCTCAGAAGCCACATGGCCTACTGTACAAGACACCTCTCACCACTTCAGGCATCTAAGGGAATGTCAAAAGACCACTACATGGTCTGAACAAGTGACACAGTACACAAACATCAAGACAATAACCTGACAATGTTACAGAACTTAAAACGAGTTGGTAGGAAATAATGGACTTTCTAATCAAGAGTCAGAATAGTTTTGACAGGGGTTTAAATAGGTAAAGTGAGTTCGGTTATGAGTAATGGAAAACAGCTGTATCAGGTGAAACAAGTGTATAGATAGATAGTATGCGTGTGAAGGTATAGAGATAGTTAGTAGAAGAGTGTTATAGAAAGAGTGAAATGAACCTACATAGACCACATAGGTAAGCACAGGTTGACAAGACATAGGCCAAGCAAAGACATTGACAACTACAATGATTCCATTTGATGGTTTTCATAGTTTTTGATGTTTCACTATTGTCTACAATGGTTAGAAATAGGTAAAAAATTATGAAAAACCATAATGGAGTAGGTGTCTAAAAACTTTTTGGACCGGTAGTTATTATAATACATATTTTTTAACAGTCTGAATGCCATTATTTCCAGTTAACTTGTTAACTATACATTCCCAGTGTATATCTCACTCTAGGAAATTACTAGGTCAATAAGAGACAGTCCTGTTGTCCTGTAACCGGGTGCTCTAACCTTGTGACTCATAGGGAAGTTGACCAAAGACAGCATAGAGTGGGCGGTTTCCCTCAGTATGGTGAACCTATCAATTTCAGAAGTCCTTTGGATGGATGATTGACCTGTGCGTTGCTCTTTCATTTTTTTCTTCTGGATTGTTACCCAGGCCAGTCTTGTGAGCACCAACAGTCTTTGTTGCGATTCTCATTATCACAGGCCTGAATATACTGTGGTACATCGCCTGTCTCATGATAGTTGATAGGCCCAACAGATTCATGAGTTCCCCATTTCTCTTCTGAAATAGTTGTGGTAGTGTTGTATATATGCCTCCACAGTGCCTGAATGTCATGATGTCAATCTGTGATTGGCTCGCTATTAACTCCACATGGTTACGGCCAACATCATTCCCGCACTCTATGCTATGGACAACATCTCTTGAGCTACTCTCACACACACCAAACAAAAAATCACTCACCCCTGCGTCGTCTGGCTGTACTTACTTTAGTATATAATCCTTAT